>NC_092213.1:37774124-37780443 GCF_043381705.1 Parasteatoda tepidariorum
GTGATGAGGCTTTTTTTGTCGCCGTGTAAGAGAAATATATATAGAGATGATTTTGTACTTGAAATGATTTATGTTATGGTTTTTTGACAGCTTATATACGATATTTGAAGATGAACATCTTTTACTTTGCGATTTGCCATGAACATTGTTATAAATGTAGAACGATTTCTTAATATTTCTTGAATTAAACATCTTACAGTAAAATATTTTTGCTTGTTAACAAAAATAGATAGTTTACCATTGCCTCTGGCCCATAAGTAAATTTAATTTTAGAAATTTATTTTTCTTAAATTTTTTCTTTCAGTTTTCTATTTCTTTTGTAACAGTAAAAATAAAATCTTTTAGTATAATTTGCCTCTTAAAAGTAGTCAAAAGTCACTACATTTTGTAAAAAAATTGTAACTTCTACATTGAAAAAATAGTTTACCAAAAATCGTAAAAGGGTAGTTTAATTGTGCTGAATAAAAAAAATTTAATTTTCTTTAAGTTCCAACTTGATAACAAGGCAGCGGACCACTTGCCTTCGACATCTGCTTCCCCTCCAAGAACGATCTCACCATTTGAGTTTATAATTCCTAATACGCCTCAATTTTCAGAAGGGGAGGCAGATGTATCTTTTACAAACTCTCAGGTTTTTACGACGCCCAACCTAAAAAGGGAAAATGATGCCACCAGCCAAAAGTCTGGTTTCCGAAGGAGGAAAAGGCAGAAAATTGACAGATGAATGTCACCTGACAAAGTGCAGGAGCTCTTGTCTGCTCAAAGAGAAACAACATCTGCACTTATGGACATTCAAGTGATTATGCGAGAGCGGAATGATACAGAAAAATGGAAGGCCGAGGAGCTAAAAGAACGAAATGAAATTGAGAGAAGGAAAGCCGATGCTTTTGAGAAAATCGCAAAAGTTTTGGCTTGTCGTTTTGCTTAAATTTTTTTGTTAAGTTTCTGTTTAGTTTTTTATATATATATCTGAATAAAATTAAGAAAGTGTATTCGTATATTATTGAGGCCATTTTGAAATTTTGGAGGAGAAAGCTGTGGCAAGTTATAAGTGGAAAAGTGTTTTATAAGGTCTGAAGTAAAATTTTGGAGCTCATCACTTTTACTGTTTTACAAAGGTAAGTCAAATACTTTTCTTTGAATTCTAGTACATAATTTTGTTTGTATCATTAAGTACAAAATGAGATATGAAATAAGTCCCCTTTCCATGTGTGTTTTTCAGTAGAAGACATTTTGTATGAAAGTACCTAGTCTTGAACCTAGGGCCATGGCCCTAGGTACAACTGTTATGCAACCGCCAATAGAAAAAAATATCCAAAGTTCTGGGATGCAAATAGTGAAGCTGGTGATCAATGGTACTTTGATTTTATAAAAAGAAATAATAAGGTTCTTTCACTAAGAAAATCCCAAGCCACGAGTTTAGCAAGAGCCACTAGCTTCACTAAAACAAATGTCGAATTTTTTTTTGCAAAGTATCAGGAGGTGTTTTCAAAATACAAGTTTTTGCCTGAATGCATCTATAATGTGGACGAAACAGGCATTACGACAGTTCACACACCAAGTAAAGTTATAGTCCCAAAAGGCAAGAAACAGGTTGGCAGCATGACTTCTGGCGAACGAGGAATTAATATAACTATTATTTGCAGTGTAAATGCAATAGGAAATTCCGTCCCTCCTATGATGATTTTCCCCCAAGAGTGAACTTTAAAAATCACGTGCTGAAAGGTTCACCTCCAGGAACCGTGGGGACAGCACACATTAGTGGTTGGTCAAATGCTAAAACATTTGTTGAATTTTTAAAGCATTTTATTCACCACGTTATATGTTCAGCAGATCATCAAGTATTGTTATTCTTAGACAGCCACGAAAGCCATGTCAGTATTGAAGCAATCACTTTGGTTAAACAACATGGCATAGTTATGCTTACCTTTCCTTCACATACCAGCCATAAGCTTCAACCATTGGACAGAGGTGTGTTTGGTCCCTTTAAAAAATACTACACTACAGCGTGTAGTAATTGGATGCTGACAAATCCTGGGAAAACTATCACCATATATGACGTTGCGGAGAATGTTGGCAAATCCTACCCTTTGGCTTTTACTCCTGTAAACATTCTAGCGGGATTTCGTGCGTCTGGTATATGGCCAGTAAATGAAAACATATTCACTGATGATGAATATTTCAGTTCATATGTTACCGACAGACCAGATCCTTCCTTAAATTACCAAAATAATAATTTTCCTGAAGAAGAAAGTGAATCAACAATGAATGGAACTGGATGTTTCTGTATCAAACTCAGTTTCATGTCCTGCAGAAATTTCAGCGCCTTCGACATCAAACTCTATTTCAAGTGCTGCTGAATTTTGTAAGCTACCTACATGCAGCTCTACTTCCTGCGTCAAGCCTGAACAGGTACGACCTTTCCCAAAAGCAAAACCCCGTACATCCAAAAGAGGCGGTCGAAAACCAGGGAGATGTAGAATCCTGACAGACACTCAAGAAAAAAAAAGAACTTGAAGAACAAATTGCGATTAGAATGGCCAAAAGAAAAAGAAAGTGAAAAAACCAGTGTTTCAAATTGCGGAAACTTCATCTGAAGAATTATCAGACATTGTAGATTCTTCTGATTCCACNATTGCTAATTAATTAAGAATGGTGCAACAAAGGATACGACTATAAAATATCCTAAGCTATATTCTTTCACTGTGCTCACAGACTAAATTTAGTCGTTAATGACTTGAGTAACCTAGCGGAGGTACGAAACACCATTGGTACAATAAAAATGGTCATTAATTTTTTTAGACATTCAGCATATACGGAGGAAAAAAGCATCGAATATTCCAATGTTGTGTGAGACAAGATGGACTGAAAAATATAAATGTATTAAACAATTCTCCAAACATTTTTTAATCTTAAAAGAATCTAAGTTTTGATGAAGAAGTTAATCAAGAAACAAGATCCCAAGTTCATCAGTTGGACTTAGCAACTTCTTGCGTGGTTTTCGTAATAGGTTTAACAATTATTTCTAGATATTCAGCATAAAATGCAATCAGTTGATTGTGACCTTTATGCAGTACACAGGTGTATGAAAAATTATTTGATGGAAATTTTTAAAAAACATAGGGATGTAGCAGATGAGGAATTTGATAAAAAAGATGATAATTGATGTGGAAATCAAAATACCTAGAATAAATAAAAAGCACATTCACAGGTCAAATATTCCAGCAGCTACACCGTTGGAATATTATAAAAAATCTCTTTTCATTTCTTAATTGGTTTCTCTTATAATATCCCTTGAAACTAGGTTTTCAGAGTCTAATCAGATTCCAATTAAAGGAATGCATTTTCATCCGAATGTGCTTAAACACACAAACAAAGAAACATTTTTTGAAACTGTGAAAGACCTTTCAAAGTTTTATAATAATGTGGATTTGGAAAAAGGAAGCTAGAGCCTGGTTTGACATTTGGCGAAACAAGGAGTTTCACGGGGAAAAAACCAAGTTTGGCTTTTAAAAAAAAAACATTTAGTTTTAAACAGTGGTTTGAGTCATGGTTTAAACCAGTCAACCCAGCAATAAGTTATTAAACACATAACGATGGTTTTATGTAAGAATTTACTAAATTTTTTTTCGCCTTTAATGCATGAAACAAATTCTTTTTTCTTTGTCCATTCTGCGTGTTATTTATTAAAATTCCGTAATTACGAATCACTAAGATGGATTTTAAAATCACGTGAGTACTAATTGCAAAAAGTTTAAAGTTTTAAAAAGCACTAAGGCTAATCTTTACTAGTGATTTAAAATTTGTTTCTCAGCATACGTGTGGCTCTAAAGGATTTTCAAAAGAAGACTCTGATATGATTGTTGCTGGCAGAAGTAGTGACCAAACTACCCGTGAGAAGGTTTATTGTGAAAACAGGTATCCTGATGTGAAGCACCCCAGGAAACATATATTAAAGGTACACTTCATTTCAGATGCATCAAAGATAATGTGTTTCTTGTAAAGTTTTATTTAGTTCTAAATGTAATTCTGAGAAACACTTAAAAGATGTACATGAAATAAGTGTGGTAAAAAAAGTGAACAGGAGACAGTAAGCTCTTATTAATGTCATCGTTCTGGTATGCATTGTAAAAAAGATTCTGGTATGGGTTTCAGTAAAGAAATGGGTAGTCATAAAATAGATGGTACTTGTCATGCAATGCTTTCTGTTGAAGTTAAAAGATTGTGATTGTCTGTATAATGTTAAGTTCACTGAAACACAAAACCATGAGTATGGTTTAGGTCGTCTCCGTTTTTCTAAGGAGGAGCGTGAGAGTATTGCACATCAGTTGAGTAGTAAAAAACCCATTAAAGAAATACTGAATGATGTGAGAGAGACAGTAACCCCCGAATTCACCGTTAACTCTGACCCAGCGAGAAAATTCCAGTTCCGAAACCCCAAGTTTGGAAACTTGGACCGAGAGTTCAAAAGCGATTTCACCATTATTTCTTGACCGTCGGTTACTTAACTGCAGGTTACTTGACCGGCAGTTACAGGCTCTTTCCTATTGGATAAGAGAAAACACATGATAACCGCGTTGTTTGCATGAAACACGTGATAACGGCGTTGTTTGCTTGATTCCCCTGTTATTTGTTTTTCTCTCCTCAAGTTATTCATTTCATTATATCTCAAAAGCTGTATTTCACAGAGACGGAAAAGGAATTATTGATGCAGCTGGTAGAANGCTGGTAGAACCTAAGCTGGGAATCATTGAAAATAAAGAGACCAACAAAGTGGTCTCAGCTAAGAAAGCCGAAGCTTTCGTGGAAATTGCAGGGCAATTTAATAAAACTGCGGGAGTGAATTCCAGAACTGCTGTGCAATTGCGTCAATGCTACCAAAACATTTAAAAAAAAACTGAATAAAAAAATCCGCCACAACAGCCGTCTCTTTTTAATACTTTGCAATGAGATGGGCTCAACGTATGAGAGATTACTGTTACACACCGAAGTCAGATGGCTTTCACGTGGGAAAATACTACGACGGATATTTGATTTGAGAAATGAAGTGTACATGTTTTTAATCGAAGAGAAACATAGATTGGCAAGTTATTATATCAATGAAGTTTGGCAAGGGAAGCTGAGCTATTTAGTTGATATTTTCGAAAAACTTAACGACTTAAATTTGAGCTTGCAGGGTGAGAATTCAACTATCATAACTGCAGCTAGTAAAATTCAAGCTTTTAAGAATAAGCTTAGTCTCTGGCAAACTGAATTGAATAAAAACAACACCGACATGTTCCCTTGCCTTAACGATTTTATCAAGAAAAATAATATAGATATATTTACAATTAAAAACATCATTTCCAATCACATTGAAAAGTTAAAGAAAATTTTTTCGAGGAGATTCGAGAATTTTCCTGAAAACGATCTTGGTTGGATTCGTGATCCATTTTCCTTTGACATAAGCAGTTCAACTCTTCAAATTAGTGAGAAAGAGCAATTGATAGATCTAATTTGTGATTATACACTTCGAAATCAATTTAAGACTCAGCCTTGCCACAAATTTTGACTATCCGTGGAAAAACAATATCCCGTTTTATGCAAACAATGCCATCAGAGTGTTAATACAATTTGCATCAACGTATTTATGTGAAATTGGATTTAGCGAACTTCGTTTCAATAAAAACTAAATACCGCTCGCGTTTAAACCCCGAAGATGATATGCGAATTGCAATTAGCAACATACATCCAAACATCGATGAGATAATTAGAAACTTGCAGCCACATACATCTCATTAAAGGACAATTTACAAATTTTTGTGTTATACAAAAAGTATTTTCTTAAAATTATAAATAAAATTTATATGATTGATTGATTGATTGAATGTAAGATTTAATGGCACAAGGTCCAGAGAGGACATGCTGCGCCAGACACACGGTTTTAAAAACATATTAAAAGGTAGAATAGAGCACAATTACACAGTAAGTATGGTAAAAATGATGAGAATTCTAAAACAGAGTAAATGCAAGTATTTTTATATGTGGATAAAACTTGATAAATGATAAATCTCTTATATACTGTTTAAAATACCAATAGTGCGAAGAAAAGCAAAGATGTTAGGATGATGGTTTTCATCTAACAAGTCTTTTATGCATAAAATGGAGCTACCAAAAAAGGTGAGGCGAAGCTGGTTAAAACATGGACAAAGTATTAAAATGTGATGAATCGTGAGTAAAACGTTGCAATCGTTGCATTTGGGAGGAGGTTCTCCAAATAGCAAATGAAGGTGAGTAAGTCGAGTATGTCCTACTCGCAAGCGGGTGAGTTTGACATCTG
>NC_092213.1:37781185-37791477 GCF_043381705.1 Parasteatoda tepidariorum
AGTCAATTTAATTTATTTCCTTGGGAAACATATGAGCACGTTTAATTCTATATATCTGATTGTTAATAGTGTTTGTTTTATCTTTTGTACTAATATTAAAAGATATATATATAATCATGCGAAAGTGATATTTTTATATATAATTTTAATATTTTTCTGTAAGTGTAAGGTGTTAATAGAATTTTATGCTCAAGAAATCATCGAGGTGTTATGAATATATGTTTATATGACAGTATTTGGTGTTTCAATTTAGTGGCTTCATGCTAATTTCACTCGTTGTCAAAAGATATTATTTGAATTTATTATGACAATGAACTACTATGCTACGTTGAATTTTTTGTTCAGATCCATATGGTAGAATTGTGGTGACATGTTCGCACGATATTACAGAATTCCTGCAGACAGATTTTTTAATTGGAAAGCAAAAAAAGTTTAAATTTTTATCTACAAAATTATTCGACATATATTTTTTTTACGTTCTGCAGAATCATGTTTGAAAAATCCCTTTTTCACATATCAGTGTTTGAAAAAAAAAGGCTCCCGATTAAAGTAATTTCTATATAGCAAAAATTTTAAAAAGGTTAAATATATAAGTACGTTTAGTAAAGGAGAATATCGTCAATATTAGGATATGTAATTTAGATTTTAAAAACATTATATTTATTATTTAAGAATATATATACTGTTCTGTCCCATACACTAAAGACTTTTTGTAAGCAAAAATCACTTCTGTTACATTAAATAAGTAACATATATGTATTTGCTACTACTAAAAATATCTCTCAGAAAGGTATTAGTATAAGAGATAATTGTTGTAGAACGCTTGAAAAATTCTCCCACAAGGGTTCAGATATTTCTATGTTGTGATTTGTTAAATCAACTAATTTTTACATTATTGAAACATCTAAAAATTTGCAACAAACGCCTTGATAAATTGTAAACCACACAATGTCATAACTGAGAACTTTGAGAATAAAATATAGCATAGAACAATCGAAATTTTCATTAGAATTTAAACAATGTTTAGATTAGTTGAATAATGTTAATAATTGATTAACTATCAGGCAGGTTGAAAACAAGTATGATAAATATATTTTAAGCTTAATGGATGTCATAAAACAAAAGTGTAAACATCTGTGGGGAATTACATTCAAAATTTGCTTTCATTTCCTCTACCTATCTATTTTTAAAGAATGTAATTCATATTACATTTCGTATTGTGTACCTATGAAATAAGGAAGTTTGAATTAACCTATATATGTACATATCATAAGTAGCAATATTTTTAGCCTAGAATCTTTCTGATTTTGTTGTTTGATGAATTTTTTAAATGTTAACCTCTTAGAATATTACTAATCAGTTTTTTTTTTTTTTTTCAATTTTAGATGAACCTGAAAGTATTCTTCCTTGGGACACTTTAGATTAAACAGAAGTACGAAGTATTTTTATTTTGTTAGCAAATAATTATAGATTAAATAACTTAGCCTCATAATTATTATGTTGCACATGTATTGCTTAAATCTAATGGCGCAGCTAAGGTTTTCAGCATCTAAAGACAATTTTATCAGCTATTCAGTTTTTGTACTACCTTGAAATTTTTAGTGTGATTACTATATTTAATTTACCATCAGTATATGTTTAAATAATCTGAAAAATTATCTGCATTATCACCATTTTTTCCCATATAAATTCATTAACCAGTGTATATACAATTACACACACAAAAAAAAAAATCTTCTGCCCCAAAAATGGCAAAACTACAAACAAAATTTGGCTAACTTTCACTCTCAGAATAAAAATAAGATGTCAGAACTCATAAATAAAAATGTGATAAAACAAAGCATATTGATGAATTCTGCTAGACGTATAATAATAAATATTTGCAATATATACATACCCGAGTTAACTCGGGATAATCCGGGAACCGGTTAAAAAAGTTATTAGTCTCTGCATTTTTATACATGCTAAAAGAAATTAACTATGTGTTCACAAATCATCACCATCAGGAAATAAACTTTGTAACTGCATTCAATTTTAATGTAATGTAGCACTATGTCAAATTTACTTTGAATATTACAGGATCAAGAACAGTTAACCTCAACACCATGTCCTTCCCAGGTGGCAGGAACCGAGGAAACTCCTGCGAAGGCCACCTTCAAACAGAGCTTCTCAATGTTCCGCAAACAGGCCAAAAAATCTGCCCCCTCTGCCGACTTAAAAGCTGCTTGTTCTATTGAGGAGAAGAATAAACTGGAGATGGAGATAATGAGAAAGAAACAGGAGCGGGAGGAAGAGGAACATGGTCTAAAGATGCGGCTGCTGTCTGCACAAATAGAATTTCAGGAACATTTAAACCGGATTGTAGTTGAAGACCCAAAATGCTTAAACATTTTAATTAATAAATAATTGCATTACTATTTTAGCGTGTTGTGTATCAATGTTATTCAACCTATGTTTTATAATTGTTAAATGCAATTTTCCACATAATTTTGTCAGTGGAAATAATAGTTCATTTAAATTAGAGCATTGCCTTATTGAAAACAGGCTTAATTAATGTTAATGGACTAATTTCTTATTTCCCCCAAAGTTAATGGAGATGAAATCATGAGAACCAAAACTTCTCAACTGTGTGTTTCGCCTTTGACATTAATAGCAATAACTCCTGAAAATTCTATATAAATTTATGGAAGAAACGCCGCGGCGTTTACGAGTTTAAAAACTTCAAAATTTTAATTGCGGCGTTTATGCCGGTTGCGGCGTTTACGATATTTTAAAAATAAATTTTACATATTTCAAAGAAAAGAATTTTTTTTATCAAAATAGTTGCGAATACAAAAGATGGCGCTACTATCGATAACCCACCACCCCTTAAAGAAAGTGGGTTGATCTCGATCTAGTTCCCGCCAAATCGCGTGGTTGATAGCTCTTTCACATTTTTTCTCACTTTGTTACAACGTGCTTTGTGGAGAAATTAAATTGCGAAAAGTTTTCTTTTTAGTATTTGCTAATATTTTTTCATATTACAATATGCCTCCTAAAAGACATAAGAGTTATACAACTGCTTTCAAACTGCAAGTAAGGAAATCGTGCAGCAGCGCGGGAATTTGAAGTAGATGAGAGATGCATTCGCCGATGGCGGTCGAAAAAAGAAAGCATGCCGAAAATGAAAAGGGGAAGAAGAAGTGGAACTGTGCGTTGGCCTGAGCTAGAAGATGTTCTAGAAAAATGGATTTTTGAACAGCGCGAGAAAGGACTCCCTGTATCAACCATTAAAATTCGTCTACAAGCAAAAAAGATATCTGCAAACATGGGAATTTCCAATTTTAACGGCAATCCAAATTGGTGCCATCGGTTCATGAGAAGAAAGAAATTATCTGAGCGAAGTAAAACGACGATCGGCCTAAGTCTTCCAGATGACTGGAAAGAAAAAAAAAAGAATCCTTTTTGAATTATATGAAGGATTTAAGAGCTCAGAAAGGAATGAAAGAATGCCAAATCGTCAATATGGACGAAGTTCCGTTGACGTTCGATTGCACGCCCAACCGAACGGTAAATAAAACCGGTGTTAAAACCGTTACAATTGCTACATCTGGCCACGAAAAATCATCCTTCACTTGTGTACTTGCCTGTGCTGCTAATGGTGAAAAATTAAAACCGATGCTGATTTTCAAGCTGAAAAACTTTGCCTAAGGAAATTTTCCCAAATGACGTCGTAATAAAATGCAACGAGAAGGGCTGGATGTGTGAGAAAATAATGCTTGACTGGATTAATGAAGTCTAGCGTAAAAGAAAGGGGTCATTTTTCCAGACAAGTGGCATTCTTGTGATGGATTCGATGCGGGCACATTTGCTGGACTCGGTGAAAAAGGAAGCAAAAAGAGCTTCAGGTTCTTTAGCTGTTATCCCAGGTGGGCTAACAAAAATACTTCAGCCGCTGGATTTAACAGTAAATAGAAGTTTCAAAAGCCACGTGAGAAAGCTTTGGGAGGCATGGATGGCTGGCGAAGATCACTCGTACACTAAAAACGGAAATTTGAAAAGAGCTTCATATGGAGAAGTAGCTCGATGGGTTTCAGAAGCTTGGAAAGCAATTTCTCCGGACACAATAAAGTTAGGTTTTTCGCAGGCGGAAATAATCCCGAGTGGTTCTATCGAAGAAAGTGATCCGACAGAGGAAGATAATGATGCTGCTGAATTGGATGAAGAATTGCTTCAATTGTTTCATTCAGATTCTGAATGCAGCGAATTTGAAGGGTTTGAGTGAACCTAAATTTTAAGTGGATGCGACCCACTTTAAAAAGCGTGCTTAAGTAATAAAATGTAAATATGTTGCAATGTAAGTCAGTTATTTAATTCTTAACCTAGAGATGGCGCCACCAGCGATTTCCGATTGTAAAATTATTATTTTGAGTATAGTTTGTTCAAAGGGTTTAATAACAGATTCTTGCTTTTGTTAGACTACACATTTTATATATTAATTTACATTTTAATTTTAGTAATATTTGTAAAGCATTACTTTAGTATATTTAATTTTTGCCGATGCATCGTTGTTATGGACGCGATTTATAAACTGATATTTTCTTATTTAAATAAAAGAGGTATATTTCCAAAAAATAAATGAAATTAAAAAAAATATTTTTAAAATATAAATATGTAGTAATTCGGTACTTAATCCGACCAATTTTTTTATTTTATAAAGAAATTTTTTTGATAAGAGAAAAAAAAATCAGTCATATTTTCTTCTTATTTGGAATTTTTTTCTCTTGAAGTAACTAACTATATTTTATAGAATTTTTATTGAAGTAAGTAACTATATCTTTGACTCAATTTGTGCGAGACAAACATTTTGATAAACTTATAGCACAACATAAAGGTGGCTGTCGAGGTTATAAACTGTATCCCGAGAGATGCCACTTTAATATATACAGATGGCAGTAAAGACGAGTCAAATCACACTGGAAGTAGTAGTTATATCGAGAATATTTCTGTTCGACTCTCTAGACGAAACCCAGAGAACTGCTCGGTACTTAGGAGCGAATTAATAGCTATTGAGGAGGGTTTAAAAACCATCCTCCACTCCACTGACTCTAGCGATATTTGGATTCTCACAAATAACCGCAGCTCGATTCAACATCTACAGGACAGGTCGAGTAAAAGACCTCGTAAGCATTCAAATAATCAATATGCTCAAGATTCTTGCAAATCGTAGGGAGGTTCACTTTCAATGGATCCCCTCTCACGTCAACGTCCCTGGAAACGAATTTGCGGATATCTTTGCTAAAAGAGGCTGCTCTGAGATCGCAACTACCGACTATGACCTCACTTTTCAAGAGATTTTCTCAGTGACGAAAAATAGAGACCAGCAGGACTCGCTCTCCCCTCCTGCCCATCCCTGGTTCTGTAGGAAAAGACCAGGATGCGCATTTATCTTGAGGCTGACAGACAGGCTCAAACGCCCGAATCAAGACTTAACGGTGGGCACCTAAAATGCATGAAATTTAAATGCGGCCGCCAAGTCTTCCCAACATGCACCAAGTGCCATCTGATGCCGGCCTCCCCCGATCATATCCTCGATTGCTTGGGGCTCGCTCTGGCAGATATCCGTGATAGCCCACTTCTTGTGCTTGACTTTGCTAGAGTTCACGGTCTCATGGATTTGATCTAGCTGTCGCTAGATCCTGAAGGATTGGACACAACACAACAACTACATAAAGGAAAGGTATCTTTTAAGATGGTGACCACCAGACAAAGACACTGGAACAGTGTGAATTCAGATTTGTTAAATGTGGTGCCCAGTAATGATAGCGACAAATGGTGTGTACAATCAGTCAGTGTAGAAGGTCAATTTTATGAAGTTACAAGATATAACAGATGTAAAACTAAGCCTTGTCCTGTGCAATGTGAGTTGTTTGAATGATTTTATATGCACGTGCATTGACAATTCCATTATGTGTAACTACATTCATTTGGTTTTGTAGATCAAACAATAATTTTATATCTCTGTCTGATGTTGACCTTAATGCTGAGTAAATAGAGATGGCATAGAATAAAAGTACATAGAGAAATTTTGAAATTATATGGAGTCATGTAGTTCTAAAGAGGAGTGCACCAAGTTAGATAGGATGTTTTCAGGGATAGATGTTTCGTTCTCTATTGCGTAAGAATAATCAGAAATCATTTATCTGCAAGCCAGGTGTTGGTAAAGAGCCTGTCAATAAAAAGATATCTAGGCAAAGGTTTTTTTCTACGAAAAAAAAGCGTAAGCGTGCAGCAATATTAAGTAAACCAACAAGAGGAGTCTCTTATAATAGTTAATTCTTTAGCTGTGGACGAAGGAGTAACAGATGATTGTGCTTAGTGTGATCTCTTATTATTTTTAGCAGTTTGGTAATTCTTCTGTCAGCTAGTGAGTTTAAAAAAAAACTGTTTTGATGTTCCTAAAAGTTGAGAAATCAGCCGCAATGCCAGATGTCTCTAAAAGATTAAGTAATATTTTGTGTAGGGCTAGGGGGTCATAGAATTTACTGAGGTTAGTAGTAGTCGTATATATTTAGTTAGTAATAATCATACGTGGTTTAAAAATATCAGCTGAAAAATGAACTGTGTGTAGGTAACCTGTTATGTTTATAAATTAACTGTGGTCTAAAAGAAAAATTTTCAAGTCCCAACTGTAAGAGTTCTATGTTTGAGAAGGGTGTGACTAAGATTGCTCAAATTTTCTAATTACAACTAATATAATTAAAACTGATATATTAATGAGGTGTAGTATGTTCTCAAATTAGAGTGCAGATAGACATACATCTTCTTAAGAGATAAAGAAATCAGGGAGAGTAGTTTAAAAAAGTTGCTGAAAAGGCGAATGCTAAGCAGGCTGCGTGTAGATGATCTGTTAAATTTAGAAATGTTACATGCAGCGTTAGAATACGCTTTAGCATGTTTTAGTTCAATTCTGCCATTGATGGGTGTGGTTAAGGGGTATAAAGATTAAAGTTGCTTGTAAAGTTGTTAATGTTTGATGTGTATTCATGAGTTTTGAATAAGATTTATAGCAGTAATTCAACTGTTTTTTAGCAACAAATATAGTTATAGATAGTAAGAAGAAAGCCACAGGCTATCAAGGCAGAGTAAGAATATTAAGCAGAAAAATATATGATTATTTTGAGTGTAATATTTTACATTTGATTAGTTTTTCACTATGTTAGGGGTGTAAATAAGATATTTTAAGGATAATTGTAAATTGAATATCACTAAATTAAAATTGATCTACGATGTGCATTTTTAAAATAGTGTACTTAGACATTCTCTTGGGGTGTAAAGAAGTCTGGTAGAGAGGTTTAAAAAAAGATTCAGCTGTCCAAGAATTGAGCAGGCAGCGTGTAGGTGATCTCTTACGCCCAGATATGCTGCAATGTTCCAAATTTTTAATAAGAACTATGTACTTAAAGTGTGATTGATTGAATGTAGGATTTAGTGGCACAAAGTCCAAATGAGGACATGCTGCGCTAAACAATATGGTCAAACAGTTCAAATGCTGAAGTGCATACAAAATGTTAATTGTAGCACAATTATAACTGATAAAACAGTAAGATAAAAAGTATGAATACAGTATAAAACGAAGTAAGTAAAATATGCAAAATTAAACTTTTATATGATATGCAAAATTAAACTTTAATAGAACTCCCAAAAAACTTTAACGATGTTGATTAAAACATGGACACGTTATTAAAATATGATGAATTGTGAGAGGGATGTTACAAGTACTGCATTCCGGAGAAGGTTCTCCAAACAGTAAATGAACTTGTGTTAATCGGGTGTGATCAATTTGGAGGCGGGTGAGCTTTACGTCAGCACTGGTAGATCGTCTAAATCAGATTTAATTCTATGCCATCTAATAAAAACTTTGAGGTCCTATTGTTGTTGCCATATTGATATTACAAATTTTTGAATGTGTCGTTTCACGTCGGAGAAAGGTATTGACAATGTTAAGACAGATGTGGGAGATCGTGCAGCTGAGTCAGCGAATTCATTCCCTGGAATACCAACATGACTTGATAACCAGCAAAATAAAATCTCAAAGCCGTTCTTCTAAAGATACAGGACCTTGAAATCATCAAATTTACGGGGGGGGGGGAATTTTGCGTTAAAAACGTGAAGATAATCAGTACTCATCACGTGGTGTTGAAATTTTTTCAATCCGATGATTTTTAACGATTTTTCCAAAAGTGGACGTGGTCTTTTAACAGCTGTCAGGTTTGTTTACATTTCGGATTTCAGTTTTGATTTCATTTTTTTTTTTACTTTTATTATCTGGAATACTTTTAATATTATAATTTAACTGTTCCGGAAAATCTGATTGTAACTGTATCTTTGTTTGCAATCTCACATTTGTTGATGTTTACTTTTGTGACGTTTGCGGTCAATTTCGAACTTCTCAAAATAGCTTGATTTTATTCAGTTGTATTTGTTATATTTTTGTTTTATTACGTTACGTTTATATTCTTCTAGTTTTTTATTGTTACGGTTATATTTTTCTTGTTCTTTTCTGTTGCGTTTATATATTTCTTGTTTTCAAAAGTATGGATAAGATAAGTGGAAGATGGCATGCAAAAAAATCGAGGCCTTCTAATAAACGCAAACTTGCTGTTGAAAGAGCAAAAGCGAGATACAAGAATAGACACTGTGGAACAATCCAGAAGTGAAAAGAAACTGGGATGTTTTATTGTTGAAGAAGTTAAAGCATCAACTTCTTCTTCTCATACTATCATTGCTGATGAAGTGTGGCCTGTATTACTGAAAGAGTTGAAATGTGATGCTTGTAATAAAAACTGCCTAGAATTTTCAAAGTCAACAGAATATGGTTTCTCAGCAAAATTGCAGATCACATGTTAATTTTGCGAAAAAATCTTTGGCTCCACTTTTTCTAGTCCACGCATAGTGGATCAGAGAGCTTTTTCTGTGAACAAAAATATTGTTGAAGCTTTTTTGAATGTGGGTAAAGGCCACTCAGCGATGGAAAGTTTTTCGATGACTTTAGGTCTAAAGTCAATGGACCAAAAAACTTTTGATAGGTACGTTAAACAATTGTATGAAGAAAATAAAAATTTCAAAACAACTGTTTTACAACAAGCTAGGGAAGTTGTCAGGAATGAGTATTTAAAACTGCAGAATGAAGGTGAGATTATAAACATTGGTGTTTCTTTTGACGGAGCATGGCAGAGGCGCGGCCACAACTCCATTTATGGCATAGGTGTTGTAATTGACATTCTTACAGGACTTGCAATTGACTTCACAATTCTTTCAAAGTATTGCCATTTATGTGAAATCACCAAGAGAGAATTAGGTGATTCTCCTGAGTATCATTTTTGCTATGAAGGTCACAAGAGTGCGGGACCCTGCGACAAGAACTTTGACGGATCCTCAAATGCGATGGAAATGAATGCTTGTCGATATCATATGTATTGAGTCGATGGATTATTTATATACACTTTCACATAAAAATCAGGAAATAAACTTTTGTTATTATTATTATTAGGTACATGTTTTTTTAGTTGAGACCTATGAGAATATGATTTTTTTATACATATAATACTCATTGTTGGTAATTGAGCTCATTTACACAAAAAATCATTTTTCTCAGTAAATTATTTATCGGTATTTTTTTTCTTTATTTTGTGCTTCGAGCCTCAATTTTTTAGTAATACACCTAAAACTTTTTCTAATGTTTTATATGATGATTATAAAGGTTGTTAACCCTTTATGTCTCGACGGGACTTTTAAGTTCTTTCATTTAAACCTTCTTCTAATGATCAGTAGATGGCAGCACTATATAAAACGGTTTGTTCCGCGTGGATATGAGTGAACACTTTCGTCATGCGCTCAGTTTGAACGGCCATTTTGCTGGAAAATTACTGACGTACTTCCAAGCTTCGTAACAACAGAATATTTATTGGTAAGTACTTTATATTTTTTTACCTATTCTTTATGAACTTTCTTGTAATTTTAATTCAAAACGTAACCAATTAAGTGAAAATTTTCTAACATGACGTATTATTGTTCTTTTGGGACATTGAAGTCCCGTTGGGTCATAAAAGTCCTGGTAAAAATTGAAAAATTTCTTTTTTGAAATGGAATTTTGTTATTGCATGTTGTTATAATTTGTTTTTATACACTTGAATATGTTCAATTATCCTGAAGTATTGCATTTCTTAATGGTTTTTTGTTTTGTCATTGAGTATTTACAAATGTTTAGAGTTTCCCTCCCTTTTACAAAATTCTTTCGATTTCTATTTTTT
>NC_092213.1:37791977-37810084 GCF_043381705.1 Parasteatoda tepidariorum
AACATGACGTATTATTGTTCTTTTGGGACTTTGAAGTCTCGTTGGGTCATAAAAGTCCTGGTAAAAATTGAATAATTTCTTTTTTGAAATGGATTTTTGTTATTGCATGTTATTATAATTTGTTTTTAAACACTTGAATATATTCAATTATCCTGAAGTATTGCATTTCTTAATGGTTTTTTGTTTTGTCATTGAGTATTTACAAATTTTTAGAGTTTCCCTCCCTTTTACAAAATTCTTTCGATTTCTATTTTTTTAGAATATTGTATAAACGAAGAAAAGGCTTGACGCCAGAAGAAATTAAAATTATCTGGGATGAATTACCATCTGATGTTGAAACACCAGAAGAGGACAGCAGTTCTGACGAAGATTCCCGAGAACAAAATAAAACAAACAATCAAAGTTTGAATCCGGCAAACATTCATAAAATTTCAGACTCTGAAAGCGATTCAAGTGAATACACTGAAAGTGAAGAAATTACACCAAAAAGAATTTGGAAGAAAATAGATTGTACATCAACTATCCCTATATTTAGCTTATCTCATGGAACATGTGTATCAGCTTTCGAAGGTAAAACATTGCCTACCGATTTTTTTTAAACATTTTTAGACGACGAAATTATAAGTAATATTGTATTTCAAACAAACCTCTATTCAAATCAAAAACAAAGGAATATAAAGCCTATTTCTAAAGAGGAGTTTTATGCATACCCTCCAACTGCTACGGAATTTCCGTAGTTTCAGAAATCTTCTTTTCAGACGGTAGCAAAATNTCACGAAATAGGTATTTCCAGATATTAGGAAACTTGCATGTAAATGACAATAAAGTAATACCAAAGCAAAATACTGATAGACTGTATAAAATTAGACCATTTATGGATAAACTAAACAAAAATTTTCATTCACTGAGAATGCCTCATCAAACACAAAGTATAGACGAAAGCATGATATTATTCAAAGGCCGCTCGACACTCAAACAGTACAATCCTAAAAAACCAATAAAAAGAGGATACAAACTATGGTGTCGTTCAGATATGTCAGGTTACATGTATGAATTTGAAGTATATCAGGGAAAAGATGATTCAGAATTCAAAAGATTTGGTATAGGAGGGAGTGTAGTGCAGAAATTAACCAAATCTCTTGTCAATAAAAATCACATCATAATGATGGATAACTTTTTTTCCTCTGTGGAATTGTATGAATATCTAAAATCTCTTGGTATATATGCATGTGGAACTGTACGAAGTAATCGCAAAGGTTTACCGTCTCTTGCAGTAGAAGACAAAGCTTTGAAAGGGGGTGATTTTGACTGTCGAATAACAGACCAAGGACTTTCATACTTTAAATGGAAAGACAACCGCTGTGTTTTTTTCTTGTCCAATTACCATGGAACTGAAATTTGTAAAATTCAAAGAAAACAAAAAGATGGTTCAATTATGGATATACCAGCTCCTACAATAGTAAGAGATTATAACAGACACATGGGGGGCGTGGATAAAAGTGACATGCTAAAATCACTATATGATAGAGATAGAAAGGCCAAAAAGTTGTGGCATCGTCTCTTTTTCGGTATTATAGAAATTGTAATGGTAAACTCGTATATTTGCTACTCTGACATACGGGATAAAATACTTCTTCTAGAATACAAACGAAGGGTAACACAAGGTCTAATAACAATGTCAAAAGTGTCTTCGAAGAAAAGGGGAAGACCTAGATCAGATGCTGGAGATATAAGTGAATTACCACCCCCCAAAAAACGCAAGATAGCAAATTTTTCCGTTTCTGATGACATAAGACAACAAAACAAAGGTGCACATTGGCCAGTATTTGTAAAAAATAGAGGACGGTGTGAATTTTGTGCTTCGAAAAGAATTGAGTCACGACCGCATTCTCAGTGCACATTATGCAAAGTATTTCTTTGTGTTAATGAAAAAAAGAACTGCTTTTATCAATACCATAATTAATTGTGTAAAAATATATTACTTTTCATTTATATTTAATATTTTTTTCTTCTTCATACTAATGGATGTAATGGCCATATATCCCGACGGGACTTTAAAGTCCCGTGTAATATTCTGTGTTATTACAATAAAAATAATTATTGTAAATGAATCTCAATTTTTGTGTGTCTTTCTACAGCTAAATTGAGCAGTAAAAAAATGTATTGCACAAGTTTTTGAAAAACATCATAATTTGGGACATAAAGGGTTAAGCAATAGCTTTCAAATATATTAATTTGAAAAAATTTTACGAAGAAATAATTACACAAATGTATTAAAATTTTTAAAAAAATCTATTAAAGTTACACACTAACCAATGATTGAGTACTTTTATATTAGCATTACATATTAATAGCTCAGTTTATAAGTAATTTGGTTGAATTTTGAGGCGCGAGGGACAATTTTTTAGTTTTCAATTTTTTCTAAAGATTTTGCTAAATTTTTGAAGAAAAAAAAATAAATAAAAATGTTTTAAACAGCCTAAAATTAATAATTTTGCTAAAAACATATAAATTAAGCTAAAAAATTCAAATAAGTGCAAAAAAAATAAAATTTTGCACACAAGGTCCTGTGTCCCCTTAACAAATGAATAATGATACATAAAATTGGATGGAAAAATCTGTACATATTGAGCAAATTGGTGACGACGTGCAGTGAAGAGTATATGAAAAATGCTGGATGTAACGTTGGCTTTATTGTAGAACTTGAAACGGGAAATAGAGTAATGTGGTGAAATGGTCCATGGAGGAATGAGAAAGTGATCCGCTGATTGTGATGGCAATTCACAGATATCGAATGTTAGAATGAGTGAGTGGGTGTGTGCATGAAATGAGTCAATGTTAGACGGTCTAGCAGCATATAGTCGCTCCAGGCTTTATGAAATAACATCATTCTTTAAATGATGTGTCTTAGAGAACATGATACGAAAATAATAAGTAAAGAGACAGCTTGCATGCGACGTAGATGTAATGGTATCGGATGGCAAACAACGTATAGACTTTCAACAGGGGAAGCACAAAATGCTCCGGAACATATACGTAAAGCAGTATAGTGCACTGTGTCTAATGCTCGTAGGTTAGAAGCGGCTATACATGCCATAAATTATGCATGCATAATCAAGCCGTGATAGTATCAGGGCTTGATAAATGCGCAGAAGCGCTTGGCGATCCGCTCCCCAGAACGTATTAGACAGAACACGCAACATATTCAGTTTCTGCTCGCATCTCTTTCGTAATTGTTTGATATGAGGTATAAAATTTGCTATCAAAAGTGACTCTTAAAAACTTTGTATGTGACATAACTGGTATAGCAATGTTATTAACGAAAATGACAGGATCATTATGAAGGGTCTGTCTGCAAGTCTAAAATTTAGTTTACTGGTAACTGAAGTTGCCGCTCGATGAACACGAAATATGTAGATCATCAACATAAAGAGAGCCAGAGACATTACTTTAATTATCCTGCTGCCCATCGTCTTCTACGAAAGTCAGGTAAACTAACTCTGCCGCATCCCTACTATTTGAAGACACTACTACAGAATATAGGGAATTTGGAAGCTGGTGTTAAAAGTACCCACGCTAAGTACTTGGAGAAGAAATGTATGGAATTATCGGAGCATGAGAAAACAGTATGCTTACTGATGGATGAAATTTATGTCAATCAACAAATAACATATAGGCTTATCCATAAATAGTGAAAACGCTAAAGTTTCTACTTTACAGAGCTTTTTATTAAGCTCTATATTTTCAAAAAATAAAGATATTGTAGGCTTACTTCCAATGACCCATACTTTTGCATGTTTTAAAAGTATTAAAGGGGCTGGATTTGAAGTTTTAGCTGCTATTGGTGATCACAACCGTGTAAATCGGAAAGCATTCGAAAAGTTGTGTGGTGACACACTGCAACCATCAATACCTGATCCTGGACAGAAGCTCTTTTTATATTTCGATACAGTTCATATTTAGAAATGCATCCGGTACAACTGGCTTAATCAGCATGATACCAATCAAATTTTTTTTATATACCAGCTAACACTGAGTCAAGTGAAGAGAAAGAAAATGTCTATGCAAATATTTTCTTCTTAAAAAGTCTATAATACAATGATTCTGATAATTGTATTAAATTAGCTCCAGGGCTAACTAGAAAAGCTCTATTTCCTAATCATCTGGAGAGGCAGAATGTCAACCGTGCGTTAAAATTATTTGACGGCAAACTAATTGCAGCTTTAGAGGTTTAAAAATCTAAACTTGGACAAGATGTTGAGGGCACTATTAATTTTATTTCTACTATTAGCACAAAATTGTTAACGTCAAGACACCAGAAACGGGTAAATTTAAGCGATATGCTTACTGTGATCCCATATTGTGTTAATCAACTGTTACTGTGTTAAATCAAATTAAAAAGCGGTAAACATTCAAGGGAAACCTTTTTTTGCACTGTTACATACAACAAGAACGCTTATTTCCATCTCAAAATACCTCCTTGAAAGTATTCAGTCCCACTATATTCTGCTTGGAAAATTTCAAACGGCTAAATTAGAAGCTAGATTCGGACAGTACAGACTGATGAGTGGTGGAAACTATCAAGTTTCTGTCACTCAAATTTTAGTTTCTGAAAGAAAGTTGAAACTTCTTAGTTTATACTTAAAAGTCTGCAAAAATGAGAACATTCAATATCAAGTCTTTTTTGCTACCTCTAGAAGAGAATGAAATTCCTCTTCCTGATTTCTTTTTCAATGTTGTTTTATCCTCTCAGATATCAGAGTAATGGTAATAAAAAAGTATTATTGTACATTGGGGGATATATTATATTGCACGGGTAGTTTCAGAATCTTGCAATAAATACAAAGAAAAATTCTCCATTGACAAGCATTCAGAATTATTCATCTAAGCTCCTGATGTTATCAAGCAGTATTTGTGTGGTCTCGATCGAGGAGGCTTAATATGGTCTAGTGATTTCATGGTAATGCTGCGTGTTACGGTTTATAAAATATTTCAAACATGCATCAAAGATCCCTATGAAGGAGAGTCTTTAAAATTTCAGAATCAAGGGTATTTACTGTGAATTGGTAAAGGAAAAACTTCAGGATGAAGGCGTAGAATTTCTTGTAAAAAATTAAGTAGTAATATTATATATGCCTGTATAAAAGTTACTTCCAATATTCTTTTAAATAATTATTCAAATTTAAGGAATGATAAGTTACTAACTAAAAAAGCAAATGCTAGAAAATTAGCTACAGTTCACAAATAGTTTTATATCATTTATAAATTTTTTCTCTGTCCCTTATTTTGAAACTTAATTGCTGTATGGAACATACAGCAATACCAAATTTTAATAATTAAATGCTATTTTAGTAAATGTTTTAAAAAGTGTAAAAAAAGTAAGCACTTTTATAGATTTAACTCGTAAAAGTTTTATTTAATATATGTACGTTGTTTAGCTAGTTTCCTAAATGATGAGTTTTTCCTTTGCCATAACTGATAGTTGCCTAACTGATGAGTTTTTCCTTTGCCATAAATTTTTAAATTTGTTAATTCTACAGTTTATTAGCATCATTGTGGAGAAAAAAATTCTAACTTAAGATCCTAATATAACTTGAATTTTAAGAAATGTTTATCTCATAATTTATTTTTTGAGTAGGAAAAGATAATATTTTTTAAAAAATATACTAATAAGAGAATGTATTATTTTTTTAATTAATTGAATTTCATTTTTTAAATAAACCTTTCAGGGAAAAATTGTCCACAATAGTTTCCTGTACATTGAAATTTAATTTAAAAAATCTGCTTTTTTAGTTTAAAGGGGAAATTTTGAAATGGGAGCTTTTATTATTTTTTTAATTTATAGAATTTTATTTTCATACATTAGATCATAGTTCATAATTTGTATGTAGATTTTTCATCAATTTGCTAATACTTATCTGTGTGTATATAAATATAAAATTTGAAAAGGATAAAATAGAAAAGTACTCATACATACAGCATAATGTCTCTGAATTTAAAAAAAGCCATGAAACATTTATTTCCTTCTTGCGAAATTGGTACTTTTTTGTAAAGTATAAAACTGTAATGATTATGTTTGTGAGTTAGTTTTGTCTAGCACCTTATGATTTATTTTTGAGTATTGCCTTTTTAATATAGTACAAAAATCTTTAGTATCTTTGTATGGGTTGAATTCTAAGAAATATTTACTTTATATGGTTTATTCTTTAAATAATAATGATGTAGAAAAAAAAGTAAAGTAAAATAATTTTCGAGGCAAAAATTGAATCATAAAATAACGTAATCTGTTGTTGCATTATTACATATTTAAAAAAAAATTTTTAGTTTAAGGTGCATTATAAAAAATATAAAAATTTTTATCAACAGATTAAAATTACGAACGGGTGACAAAAGTATTCAAATAGCCAGCAATGGCCGAATGCTTCAAACCGCGGCATTCTATTTGCCTGACAATTATTAGTAAATTTGTAAAACTTAATATATTAAAAGAAAATTCGATACATAAAATAGATTTGAACAATTAAGAAACTGCAGATAAAATTGATTTAGGGTATGCTGCACGTAATGCTTTAAAAAAGAAGAACGAAAAGAAAATTGCTGATAATGAGGTGTCACAATTTCGAAACGATTGTCTGGAATGTTACAAGTCCTTTGCAACAAAATTATTTGATAAATCGCCGTTGCTTTATCCACTGACTAAGGCAGTGACGTGCTTCAATCCAGATGTGGCAACTGTTGCCGACTTGGCTTCGTTGAGAATAAAGAATCTCCTTACAACTTTCAATGAAAATAGTTGGATTGATGGACCAATAGCTGATAAAGCTGAACGTCAATATAAAAGTGCATTAAAACAAAATCTCGTATAGAACTGCTGAAAAAATTTAATAGGACTGACAGTCGTGTCGATGTATTGTGGAGAGATGTACTTAAACTTCTTTGAGAGTCGGATGAAATCACCAAAGTCATGAAACTCACCACGAGTTTATATAACGGAGAGGTTTCTCTGTAAACTAGCAATGTTTGATTGAAAATTTGTAAGAAGAGACTCTGATATCGCAGAGAATGATATACAATACTAATATTTTCACGGCGAAAAATGTAAATTCCCATAAAATTTCAAAACCACTTGTACATTCCTTTCGGAATGCTCATTCGTTGATTAAGAAAGAATTGGGGAAAAAAATTGCTAAGATTAAAGAAGATGCTACTAAAGAAATTAGTAATGTGGTGGAGCAGATTGCTTCTTTGTGAATTAATGTAGAATAAATGTTTTTGTATGTTATGCTGATAACATTTCATCATAATGATATAAGTAATAAATAAATATTTTGATAGGGTTTTGAACAGTGATTTCTTGTATTTGTTTATTCAGTATTGAAGTTATGTAACATTTTATATACTAAGAGAAAGATAAGTTTGCAGTTTTATATATATCTACTTTATTTCTAAATGCATAACGTTTATATTATAATCTGTTCATTATTTTCCAAAGGTTATTATATGTTTCAGATTATAAAATATTTCTTTTTTTATAAAATTGAAAATTAAACATCATCTGAGCAATACAGGGAAATTCTGGGACTTACAGGGAATTTGATGTCTTCTCAATGGACACCCCACGGAATAACTAAGTTATACCTCCTTACCATAGTCACCACCAAGGGTTCAGACGAATGTCTAGAGGAGTTCTTACTTTAGACAAACTATAAATATTTCTTTTACTAAGTTCAATTGATTGTATTCAATTTCACATAATGGTTCATTTTATGACGATTAGAGTTTTAGCAAAATATTTTTACATTAAGTTACTATAATTATTTTAAAAACAGATTTATAAATTTTTTGGGAGAGAGAAGTATAGAATTTTAAAGGAAAAAAAAGAGGAATAAGAGGTCAACAAGGGTGTAAGCAAACAGATGTCTCTATTTTTAAAAATTTTCACTCAAGAATTCATTTCATTTTTACTCAAGAATATGTTATATATTCTAGAAATGTTCTAGAATTTTTGAATATTCTTGTTCTCAAAGGATATTTTCATATCACACCTCTATCCTTTATAATAAATTACATTTTAAACACTTCTTAATCATTGGAGCTCATTTTTTTCAATAATGGAAAGGTAGAAAAATTGAAGGAGTTATGCAGTCCCTTAGGCTTAAGTATTTCCATACTAGCAGCAAAAAAAAATCACAATAAAGCAAACATTTGAAAATTCAAAATTAGGTTTTCCAAAAGCACAGGTTTAAATCTTTCATATATTTTATCTACAGCTTGAAATTATAAATTTTTTTCTCGTATTAACACTCCATTTCATTAGAATATTTCATTGTATAATATTATATTTATTTTTTTAAAATTGTATAATCACTGTCAGAAAGATAGCTTCTTAAATAAACTTATGGTTCTTGCATATAAGTTTCAGTACTTGTTGTGAAGGCACAATGTTTTTAATATTTTTACTCTGCTGTAGCAAACGGTAGAAAAAATCTGGTTTCATGTAAAGGAGTATTGGGCTATAAAAATCCTATAATTCACTGTTCTTTAAAAAAAGATCACTGGGGTACCTCGGGAATGTGACACCCGTGTTTACCAAAATAGTAAACCCCCTGAGGAAAATGATCATTCGAAAAACAATAAAAATGCATCAGACATATGCCGTTATGTCTTAATTACACTCTTGATATATGATTTACGACCATCGAGGCATTCCATGACAACATATAATCAAGGACTGCAAACATTTTTCTACAATTCAATTTACACTAAAATAAAGAAAAAAACCGGTTTAATTTTTTTTTTTTTTAAAAAAAGAGAGAAATAACTTACAACACAATTCCAGTAAATGTTAGTGTTGAATCCATTAAAAAAAATAAATGCTAGATATCAGCAATGGAGTGATATGATTGCTAGAGAATTTAAAAATAATTTAATTCTTCGAAAGAGCATTAAAAAGCATCTATAATAATGTATAATAGTCAACAAATACATAAATCATGAGTGCATAACGCTTTTTTTTTTGTTGCATTTCTGCAGTATTTAAGTTTTTATATTTCACTCTCATAATTATATTTCATCATAAAAACCATAATATAAACTAAACACCAGAACAATCAAAAACATATAATGCATATTACCATTAGAAAAACACTTTTTATTTAATCCTCTTGTTTAATCCGAAAAAAATTCTTGTTGATAGATCGCAGGACTAATATATATATTGCCAGTACTTAAAAAGTATATAGTGAGTGCAATTAAAATTAAACGAATTCTCAGTTTATATTATTCAAAGCAATAAACATAATGTTAGATAGGAAATATATAACGAAGAATTAAAGTAGATGAAATTTTGTTTATCAATATTAAATACTATTTAATAATATAATATGCAACTAAGAACACATCATAGGCAATTACGCAGAGAATACAACTCATATAGGAAGCTAATGCACACAAGAAAAAAGGAGTTTTCTTTTCTGATTCAAAAATAATAAAAAAAAAGAACTATTATTAATAACTCTGTCGTAATAAGCAGCACATGCCAAAATTCGACGAATAGTATTGAGTATGGTAAAGTGCGACGAGCTCTTATCGCTTATAGCTCTGCGTTTCCATTGGTACGACTTAATTTAGCAGCTTAATTTCAATAGGTAAGGTTTAAGGTTGGGGCTGAGTAGATAGCACAAGGATGGAGCGAACTGCTAGTAGCTAGAAAGAATTTTAAGAGGGATGGATTTTGGTCCGGGAGTTAAGAGACAAGTTAGCCAGATCAGTGAAAGCTGGGCTCTGCAGGGATAAGGATTGATAGAGGTCTTTACGAGCATTTTGATAAAAGGAGCACTCCAAGAGATAGTGCTCGTTCCTGTCTATATGTCCGCATTTGGAGCACTTAGGACTTTCTACTAACTTGGGACCCAGATAAACGAGAAAGACTTCACAATTTGGCTATTTGGTCTAGGAGAAGTAGTGAGATTCTTGGAGATTATTAACCGCCCAGAAAAGCAAAATATATCGTCGAACTTAATCATGATCAACAAAATAGAACTTTACAGCCCATTGTCTCAAGCAAATGCATTTGCAGCTTTCTATTCCAAACCAACAAACAAAAACACACTCCCACTGGATTTCAGCAGAGTTGACCAAGAATACAACAAACCATTCTCCTTACAAGAACTCAAAATGACGCTTTCACAGCTTCAAAATGCAAGTCCCCCGGACCAGATGGCATTCCTTTAAAAATTCTTCGCTCCCTTTCGGAAGCAGCTACTCAGAAGCTACTAGACGAGTTAAACTATATCTGGGTCTCATGACAGATCCCAGAATCCTGGAAGTTGGCCCATATCATCCCTATCCATAACAAAGGGAAACCACCTGACCTAGTATCATCATACAGATCCATATCGCTTACATCAACCTTGAGCAAATCCCTCTCACGCATGCTCTTAAAGAGACTCGTCGATTTTTCACTCAATACTGGAATTTTCCATCCCTATCACTGTGGATTCCTACCATTCAAAGATGTAGACTTGATTCTCACAATTCTTCACCAAATTCGACAACTATTTCAATCCTAATACAATAAAAGGCGCTGTAAGATACGCTTGTAATCTTAAAAAACTAAAATTATTTTCTCTTGACGCTTTAAACTAGCTTTCTGAAAAGTAGATGTTAGCGCTTAGTCCCAGAACCGGGCAGGACGGAAATGAACAATACTTTTTCTCATGGCAACCTATAGGGTTATACTTGTGTTTTCATGAAGACGCAGCTGCGTGAATGCGTTTAAAATTCTTGACTAGAATACTTTTTTACGCCCAGAAAAACGAACTGACTGTTTCAAGGAATGTTCTAAGGGATATCATTGTCTGCACTCTTTCTGCTCAAGATTTATTAGATCAGTTAAATGTTTGATCAATTTTTCTGTATATAATTATGAAGTGATGCTTCGAAAATCGCTTTACCGCAAATATTTATCCAAACATTAGTTTGTATTGATGATTGACTAAATGTAAACAATAACAAGGTTCCTAAAATCGGACGAAATATTAACAACTGTGCTTATGTTAATGCTTACGAGGCGATGTGTGAGCAGGCTTAATATTCCAGGAACTTTTATTATTGTGATTTGCGTTTAAATTTGCTCTAATTTATACCATTCATAAGACATTTTGGTAATTTAAATATTCTAAACAAATGTAAAAAAATTTATATCGCAATATTAATAAAGTGTAATGTTTGTCATGCTTTGAGTGTTATCCCTTATTTGGCAATATTTGTGTAAAATAGTGCCGTTTTCTAATTTTGTGTAGCATTATGACAAACTTGCGGAGTCTTTCAAATTCATTTGTTATTTGTTTCGTTGAAAGTTAAATTGAAAAAACGTGTTGTATTGAAAATACTACGTGCATAATACAATTGGATGGCGCGTGTTTTCACTATTAGACTTAAAAATCAGACTGAAATAGCAATCCAGAAATTTTATAGCGAATTCTGACCCCTCCAGCACCCTCTTCACTTAACATTATACGGTCAACCACAGGGCCGTTTTATCCATTAGGCACTGTAGGCAACTGCCTAGGGGCCCCGCCACGTTCAGGGGCCCTGTGCTACAGAGAAAAAAATTGACAATGTTTCTTAAACAGTAAAAATTTAATTCGAAATTTCAATGACGATTGTTTTGCTCTGTACATTACATCGACGCTATTTTAGTACATTTCTGAAAGCATTCCAAATTAGATATTAATATTATGGTAGTTAGTTCATATATAACGCAGTAATATAATCGCAAGCAATTTTATCGCGGTAATTTCAACGCCGACTAATCAGAGGACTATATAGCGAGAGCAGCTTTTTTAACACAATACGCCTGAAAAACGCGCAAAATTCTACGTTGTGAATGCACACTTACTGTTCTGGTACCTACCATAGGTATGTATATTCTATGGCCAAGCTACCAAAGAGTATGTAAAAATAAGGTTGGCAGTACTGGTTCGTTCGTCGCAGGACTGGGGAATTCCCCGATCCGCTAAATACATACGTTGTATTGTGCCATAGACAACATTTTTGAAAAATGTTTAATGTAATCGTTGAATTTTCACTTCGTGCAATTGAATTTTCACTTCGGCTGAACGTTTCCTTAAATTTCTTCTCATACAGAACCACAAAGGGGAAGAACTAGCCACCGAGAATTGAAATTAAAAACTGTCTTCGTTCAACTATGTCTCAAAACCGTTCAAATTCGTTGACCTTAATGGCAATTGAAAATTATGTATTGGTAAAGGTTAACTTTCAGGATGTCTTGAACGATTTTGTAACAAAAAAAGTTAGAAGAGTTAATATTTAAGCTTATTGTATGACTTTTTTTAAATGCATATATTAATTACTTATATTCTTTTCGTTTGATTCAATATTTTTATTGAATAATGTGATAATATACTATATATAATATACTGTGATATATAATAATTAGGAAGTTAGAAGACGGTAGGGGAGGGGGCCCGAGACGAGCATTGCCTAGGGGCCGCGACATGCATAAGCCGGCCCTGGTCAACCATCTATATTGATGTCTTCAGTGATTAGTTAGGCTTTTTAAAATCACCGGTTAAATGGTTTTGGCCTCTAAAAATATCAATGACAAAAGAAATTTTTCTTTTTTTTTACGTTAAAAAAGATGCAAAGCTAGACTTCGGTTGAAAATACTTTTATCAAATTGAAAAGGAAAAGAAAGAATATTATATATCGCTTTGCTTGCTCATTGGATACGTTCTTAACGTCTAGCTTTTGTATACTTTTTTTGAACACTGAAGTTTCGAAAACTTTTCAATTTAGAAAATTCTAAACCTGTGCATTACAATATTAATTCGAAATTGCAAACAGTTCACATATTTTTCTTAATCACACTATTCTAAATTTCAGTTGTTGGGAAAAGTAACTGCTGTAAGTTTTGATTTAAAGTTTTTCCCACCAGAGGGCTAAAACCATGTGTTGTAAAACAATATAAAATAGTACTGAACGCCGGATGTAAAGCATCGGCTTCGATGAAGATAATTTTGTGAGAATTTTTTTGATANGATAATACACTATGTCTTTGTGCTAGAACATTGTGTTCATTGGCGAGCGAGCGCAGTGAGCAATGGTTCACAGCGTGAACCACATAGGATTGCGTAGCAATTCTCGGGGGTTGACGAGCGTTAGCGAGCAGGGGGCGGAGCCTCCTAGTATAAAAATAATTTTCTGGAAGAGTGGAGTTATAAATGCATTATGAAATTCATTCTCATTGGAAAATAACACGAGAATGATGTTTACGCTTTATAGAACGTAATATATAAACATTTATGCAATGTTTTTACATTTAATTAGCTAAAAATAAATACAAAAAATTAATATATTAATAATTTTTACTTACCACAACAGATTAGATATCGATCCCATGCAGTAAAATTTCAACACGTGAAATTAACAAGCCATCACAACAAGGCACACGAACACTGGCGATGTGGCGATTTAACAGTTAGAAAAAGTCGCCACGATGATTGAAAAAAGTAACCTATTTTTCGTTGCCACCGGGAAGATAGGACCTTCACTTCCTCTTACGGGTTCCTTATATCTATGAAACTCTAGCGTTTTATATAATACAGATTAGATTCTTTTTTAATTATTATAATAAGACTGTATTTTACTAATAAAGCTATTATTAAAGGAAGTATATAATAAGTTCCTTAAGATTTGCAATAGAGATAAATTTCTGATTATTTTTGAATTATCAGATGTGTATTATTGAATTAAATTTCTGTATATTTGTGAATAATATTTCAATTTAAAATGATACTAATTATAATTGTTTTATGAAATTTAAAAAAAAACGGTAACTTATCAATTTTACTGATTTATATATTTTTGTAAGTAAGAGCTATATTCCAATAATTGATTTTAAAGAGTTACTTAAATATTTGATTAGTAATTATGATGTGGAAGACGTAACATTTCCACAAATTGGGAACTTTTTTTATTGTGTTTGATTACTTTGAGCTATATGATCTTAGAACACTCAGTTAAAGCTTTGGAATTTGTCCAGTTAATCGAATCTGACCTTTATTGTTTTCTTCACAATGAAAAAAAATCTACAATAAGAATATTAGTGGTTTAAGCAATTTCTCTTTATTGTATTTGAATCTCTAATTTTGTGTTTTTTAAAATTTATTTTAGCTCTTGATCTACTGATAAATGAGCTGGCAATTATCCTAATGACTGACTTTCATTTGCCCTGTTAGTATTCTTTTGAAAAATGAAGTATGAAAGCGATAGGTAAACGTAACAGGGCTTGTAAATTAATGTGAAGACAATAAAAAGTAGAATCGAATTTGGATGAATAATATTAATATTACTATCGATTGACAAAATATATCAAGTATAATAAATATACAAAATTTTCCCAACTGTACTAATTGATATTATTTTTATGAAGGTCAATATTTCGGTTACCCTTACATATCAAAACTCACTATATTGTTTTCAATATTTGTGGTAATGCATAATATTTACAATATATCATATTAGTAATTATAGTTATCAATAATGATTAAATATTCCAATATTGTCATAATATTTACACCTATATGTATTATTAGTAGGCCGAACCTGCCAGCCTTTTGATCCCTATAAATGAGCCCTCCTTTTTGTAAAAATAAGCCATCACCCTTTAAAAATTAGGAATCAGGAAAAGTTTAATTTCTTAAACACCTGTTTTATTGAAAAATTGAAAGGAAAAACCTTTTTAAAACACACTATTTCAGCCAACATTTAATCCTCTCGAGGATGATTTTCCCCAGTGGTCGTAAAATAGGATTTAAATAGCAATTTTAGATAGAAACATACGCTGTATTTCGAAAGAGATAATACTGGCTACCACAACTTGAACTGAGGTCTGGTACAGTGCACTTGTCCGTGAAGCGTTTTCATCTGAAGGTGTACTCGTGGGAGCCTGGAATATTGACGATGTTAAAGTTGAATAAATTCCACTGAAGGTTCTGTGGTCGCTTTGAGTGCATTGTCACCTTTTTTAAGTCTTGGAAGAGGAAATCGACTACCACAATGGTTTGGTTTGGCCTGTTGATGCCTGTGTAATCTCGGTATTTGGCGCGAAGCGCCACTGACCGATTCGTCTTTACTAGTTTGATTTATAAGTAAGAGTCATCATTAAAGTAATATACTTATTTTTAAATTGGGAAAATTCCCATAGTCAAAAACAAAGAAAAAGAAAATCTATAGCCAGGGGCTAGTTGTCAAATACACAATATGCACTTTAAGTCTGGATAAGATTGAAGTAAAATTAGTTATGATAAATTTGCATGAATATATAACAAAAACATGTATTTAAAAGAGATTCATTGGCCGAAGAGGACTTTGTAGAACTGTTTATTCCGATAATGCTGCTACATTTGAAAAGGCCAATAAAGAATTGCAACGATGGTTAAACAAGAAATCTGAATTACAAGAATATTTTGGCTCTCATAAGATCGAATAAAAATACACTGTTCCCCTGGCCGCCTGGTGGGGGGGGGGATTTTGGGAAAGAATGGTGAGAAGTGTAAAATCATGTTTAAAGAAGATATCAGGAAAAGCCTTGCTTACATATGAAGTGTTGTCAATAGTCCTAGTCGAGATAGAAGCAATACTCAATTCTCGACCCTTGACTTACACATATGATGATGCTTTGGAAACTACTCCATCGACTCCTGCTCATTTCCTTGTGGGTCGTCGCCTTACCACTTTGCCATCAGAGAACTGTGATCCTGTGATTCGAAATAGACTAAAATATCAAAAAATTTTAATTGAACATTTTTGGAAACGCTGGAAACAGCAATATTTTACTCGAACTGCGTTCAAATCATGTGGTTTCTCCTGCTAATGGTTGTAACATAAAAATTAATGAGATTGTTCTTTCAGGTAGAAGTAAAGAACCGCGACAAGTCTGGCAATTAGGTAAGGTAATAGAGGTATATCCAGGACGTGATGGAAATAAGAGCCCGTGCCATAAAAATTCCCCGTGGAGTTATTCGCTGTCCATTGCAGTTGTTGTATAATTTAGAAATTACTTAATGTTACACTTCCCTTTTTTTCTTTGCATATTAATAATACTTATATGGTAATTGTTTTAGTGTAATTGTATTAAAATTCATAAAGTAGAAATTTTTGTTAACTTAAGAAAGTGTTGATAAATATAATTTTTCAATTTAGTAATTTGAAGATAATTTTCATTGTATTTTATGTTTGTTATTATTAATTTGAATTGATAATTAATTGTTAATTTGAAATGTAGTTAAATGAACTTTTTAGCTCGTTTTGGGGGGCGGGATTGTAGAATCTGACAAATTATAAGCCACTAGATGGCATCTTATTAAAAAAATGCTATTCAGAGCCACTCGATGGCGTCCTTATAATGTAAGCAGAAATTAGATAGTATTAAGAACAAAAAGAAGGCAGTCGTACGCCTAATGTGTAATGTATCAAAATAATTTTTTTTTTAATTTATTGTTTTTGAATCGATCGCTCATCTTTGAATTTTACAATTTTCACTAGGATAAAAACTAAAGCGCACTGATTTTGTAGCTTGATTTCAGCTCCGCTAATGCTGGAAAGTGTGCTGAATACACAATGTGAAGCTTAAGAAAAATATTTTTTCCTTCCAACTATTGTCTGTGTGGCTGAACATTCGATCATGACTGCTAACATCACATATCATCAATATGGCCTAAACTTGTAAAAGTTTCCTAAATTTATTTTAGAACATCATAATTAATTACTTTTAATAATATAAAGCAAAAGTGCATATGAAATATTTCCCTTATTTCTAAGTTACTTTAAAAAATTCGACATCCATTATTTCACAGGAGAAAAAATAATTTTATTGAAATGTACCATAAAAAGAACTTTATTTTCTGAATATATTGTGTTCATTTGAAAAGTGTTCTAGGTGTTAATTGCTCAGAAGCAGAGTAATTGTTCCAATTAGAATCATTGCGGAGCTATTGTTCTCTCTTAATGGATCTAATTGCTTCTGTATAGAATTTTTCAACTTATTTCATAACCTGAAGATCGAGGTTTAAGAGCATGTATTGATTATTAAAGTAGGATAGAAAATTTATCTGAAAAATTGCAATAAAAAATTTATTAAATCTAAAAGAGTAGAATTTTAAGTTGGTAAATATAATCAGAAATTGATATTTACACTCTGTTGTTATACTTCAAAAGTGATAGCTCAAAACATTATCTCAGCAGATTTTTTATGAAGTATTTTACGCATTATTAACAAAAAAAAGTTTGCTAATTTTATTTATTTATCTTAAAGATACTGTAATAAATTAACTGTAGCTGCGTAGGATATGAATTTTTTTTTTACTTCAATAAAGCTTTTTAAGTATGAAAAGCTATAATAAATGAAAGAAGTAAAAATTACTTCAGGTTCCATGAACTATTTAAAATTTTATTTATCAAAATAGTTGTCACAATTATCCATTTTTCTTAAATTTCAGCAGGAAGACTTCTCTCTTTTGGTGTCTTACCAATAAATTTAGAAATAGTGATGAATTTTAGTGGTAAAATAAGAAATTTTCATAACTTTAATCACAATTTTTTCTTAATACAGCTGTCCTACAAAATGCAACTCTAAAAATAAATGCAATTCGCGATCGCAACGCTCGAGTACGCCGTCTAGCGGGAGCCTGTAAATATCAGACATTAATTTATCACGTTTTCATTTAGTTCCATCAAAATCATTGACTGAATCAGACGCCATTTTTTAGCAGCAAATAAGAAACAAAATTTCCCTAAGGAAAAGGCCGAAGAACTTGAAAAAAAATCTCCAGAATATTAGTAAATCTTTCAGGAACAGAACACGCCAAACATTTGAAGAAAAATTCCTCAATAATTTTTAATTTCTATTATCAACAAACTTGCAACTGATGACTTCCGATTTTGAATAATGTTACAGATGTGTGTATTAAGGTAAAATGCATTTCTTCTGTCTTCAATTCATTACGAATTAAAGTGAAGTCAACATTGCTTTCGTCATTCCAGTGAATAAATATGAATTCAGAACATACACAATTGTAATA
>NC_092213.1:37810143-37815891 GCF_043381705.1 Parasteatoda tepidariorum
AATATTTTTCCGATGTGTTTTGGATATTCCTTCTCTAATAAAAAGAGATACCATTTTGTTTTCGTTTGCATAAGAAAGAATATCAAGCATTTTTCTTTTTTAAATTTAATTAGCCACAATAAAGAAGGAACGTTGCAATGCTACGTGCTACATTAACGACGTCTCTAGAGTAACTGAATGACTATTCATATAGAAATCGCAGGTGTTAGTCTCATACAACAACGCCCCCTATAGTTCCTTGCGATCGCGAATAATATGTGAGATTAACAAATTAATAATTGCAGTAAAATTTCAGCACATGTATTAAACTAGCCATAACAAATATGCATACGAATACTGGCGATTTAACAGATTGAAAAAGTCGCCACGATGATTGAAAAGGTAACCCATTTCTCGTTGTCACTAAAAAGATAGGACCTTCACTTCCTCTTGTGGGTTGGAAATCATGAACCATCAAATGGCGTTTTTTTTTTTTACTTAACTAAATAAGAGCTAGGAGTAGAGCGTTCACTCAAATCTTTAAAGGTTACAAGCTTGCTACATGTTACTATTTGTGCTTCTGTATTTGTTCTATCAGCTTTCAAGCCAAATAGTTTTCCGCTATCTGAAGTCGTATTCCCAAATTTTGCTAAATTTATTGGTTTATTTTTATTATTATGTGTAAAATTTACATCATACTATATTGATAATAATTTATTTTATCTGACAATCTGCTTGTTTAACTACAAATCAATTTAAATGTTTTACGCATCTGTGTATTGACATCAGGAATATCAATCGTTTTGATATCAATCGTTTGATCCATTGCTATATATTGATCTTTTCCGCGAATTAAATTTATCAAAATCTGTGAAAGTTTATTTTAAAAATGCAAGCCATAATATTTTCATTTATGTGAATTTTAAAGTATGTTTGGACAAAAATATTTTATGTTGTCAATATAATTTTATTTATTAACTGTTGGTTCTCTATTTAATGCCCTGAAATCTGTATTGTGCTGCAAATTTAGAACTAAGCCTGCATAACTTACTCTCTATATACGTCTATCTTCTTCGTTCAATCTATGCTTACATTTAAAAAATGCTTAAATTTATGCTTAAGTTTTAAAAGCAATTTAATGCATTATTTTACTTAGATAATGTTAATACTTTTGAGGATGCACAAAATTTAATATATATTGTTTAGACTTAGTGGTTGGGCAGCTCCAAAGAGATGCTACATCAACCAGTGGTCTATTGTACCCGAATAAATATATTTTGCTAGACATTCTAGTTAAGAATGAGATGTTCTTTGATGGACTGAGAGTTCCTCAAGGGGTTTACCGTTGTGGTAAATACGGGTGTCACATTCCCGAGGTACCCTTGTGATTATTTATATATTTTACATTTAATATCTTTCTTGTGAAGCATAAAATACTTGATTGAATGAAATTACTATATCATCAGTATAACTTACTAGATCTGTTATCTATATTTTGCTATTTGAATATCTTCCATGTAACTGAATGATTCTTATATCCTAGAATAACGTAAAATCTAGTTTTTGAGGTGAGAGTCAAAATTATGTTAATTTGGCGTTAAGCGTCTGTTATATATAATAGGGATGTAACGAATACTTGGCCGCTGTTCAGTATTCGGCCTAGCCGAATACTGAAGTTATTCGTATGAATATGAATATTATTAGATATTTGGCTGAATAAATTCATAATAATATTTTTTTTTAAATGTGCTTTTAAATCATGAATATTGCAGAGTTACATTTCACTGCAGTAACTATTAGAAAATGAAAATCTAACATTTACTCAATTTAAGTTGTGTAATACATAAGTGAATTTAATAATGTTACATAAATAAAAACGTTTTCTTGTTGCAAATTTATCATCATGTGTATTTAAACAAGCATTGGAATCTTTTACATTAAAATACAAATATATATAGTTTGTTAAATAGAAGTTTGAATGGGTGATTCTAAAAATAATATTTATTTCAAAAAATAAAATCTTACAAAAAGATTTGCAGTAAAATTTCTGAAAAAAATAGGAGTTATTAATATAGTATAATGTATACTTTACCTGTAGTCAGCAGAGCTAAATATTTAAATGCTCATTCAAAAAAAAAAAAAGTATTTCATGAACCATGCTAATGACGAAATAAATCTATTTAGATATTTTAAGAAATTACAATAAAAATGCTATTTATTGAATAATTTTTAATTTTTGCAAAATTTCCAAGCGGAAATAAGCAGCATGAGAACCCATTGGTATTGGTGGCAATATACATCTTAAAATGTCACATAATGGATAAATATGCTTGTCTTCGGGCACAGGCCACTTGTAAACATTTGTTGCTTGTAAGGCCACTGGATGCATCACTAATACTTCTACTTGATTTTCCATAATGTTTGTAATTTCCCCAGGATAAACAATATTGTCGTAATTCACAGCAACCCAATTCCCTTTCTGATATGTTGACAGTGATTCTGAAGGAAACAATATATGAAATTTGTAAATAAGAAGTGCACAAAATATGAAATAGTAGTATCAAATATTTATTTTTCAAATACAACATTGCAGTAATTAAATAGTGGGTACCTGTTGAGTTTATTTCGGTCGACAAAGCTCCAATGTGATAATGTTTGCATTTAGCTGCTATATTTCTTTATTATGCGTTCAGCAATCATTTTACTAAAGAGTTGTTTGTCTTTTTGCTTTCTTAAGCTCTTGTACCGCTCAGATAATTCACAACTCAGGGTCTCACAAAAAAAGTAGCTTTTTCCTTATATGTTTGGGGACTGTTCTACCTCTTAAAAAGACTTCAAGCTTACTTTTTGGTGTGTAATTTTTTGCTGGTTTATATTTTTCCAGTAGTCGAGAATATTTTTTTCTGTATTTATCAGCCTTCTGTTTCAGCAATATGTTTTCTTTCTCAACTTTTTTTATCTTCCTGTAAGCAGAAGCCCTGTCTTTATGAACAATTCTGCGACCTTTTTTCTTTGGGCTACTTATTGACATAGCACTATCATTTGTTATGCTTTCAATATCCGAGAATTCATCATTATTATTAATTGAGGTTGATGGACTTTCATACATCTGCTTTACTTCTTCCAACTTTTTTCTACTTCTACATGATTTTTGGTTATGTCTCCAAGTATTTCTCTGTGCTCTAAGTTCCCTTGCAGTCATATCTTTAACCATTTTTATCCGATCTGATTCTTTTGCTTTTATATACATATTATGTTTAAGATCTTTAAGTTTTTGCTACTTATCAACATCTTCTTTAATTTTTTCTCTTCTTCTTTTTTCATACTCTCTTTTTCTTTTAAGTTTTTCTTCTCTACTCATTGCCTTACTTTTCCCCATATTCTCATTAAATCTAAATAAAGAACAAGGCCGAAAATTAAAATTCTGTATACACAAAACTGTGTTCTTTTAAAATATTCAATAAGAAATTTAGCATTGTTTACTCAAGAGCAAACCTTGTTTACCTAAAATATTTTCTGGCATTAACAATATGAGAAACTTAATCATTTTCTGACAGATTTAATGCACATTTTAGAGATGGTAAATGTAATAATGTTATATATATATATATATATGTATATATTATGAAGCTAAAACTAAATTAATTGTTGTACTATAGGGTCAGGTGGGGGAAAGTGGTGGTAAAATCAGGCACTTTTGAAACAAAGCTTAAAATTAAAGATATTAAAGTTTTTGTCTAAAATATTTTTATTGAAAATACTTACATTTGAACATTTTAGAATAAAATTATTGCAGTATTTTTATTTTTAACTTTGTGATATGTTTACAGTAATATATTTAATTAGGCTAGTATATACACCACCACTTTCCCCCATGGTGGGGGAAAGTGGTGGTAGAGCTAAAAAATGACAAATTCAAGTAATAAATTAATTGTTATTACTCTGTATGAAATAATATACTTATTTTACTTATTATTGAATATATTTATTAAAAAAGTGTGCATAATTCAACAAAAAAAATAATGTCCTCGATTGTCAAAGTTTGGTTCGTTCAGTTGACGACAAATGCTGCTGTGTTCGACATAATTGTCATCATCAATTTCAGGGAATGTGTAATAATGACCTATTTTAGATTTAGTAAGATATTTTACATGGTCATCAATATCAATGACTTGACCTATGAATTTCGAATTTTGGCGTTTGCATTTATACTCAACTTCTACCCATGAACCTTGCTTTATTTCTTTCATGTCTAGAGGCTTTTCTTTTTCATTAATCTTCATTTTATCAATAGGTTTTTTTAGTACCTTTCGTTTTTCAGATTTAAATTTACGATCTGATTCTTCTGCAGCCAGTCTTTCTAAAACTGATTCAGTTGTCAAAACTTCACCACACTTATTTTGAACTCTTTTCCTTTTTCTTGTTGAGTTTGCCATTGCTAGAATAGTATTTGCTGATGGAGGGGGTGAAAGTGTATGCAATATAGCTTTTTTCAAATCTTTTAGGGGCGAGTTAAGGAAATATTCACTTTCTTGTGCATTTTCTTTACTGCTTACTGGGATTTGTACTGGGTCATTTTTTTCAGTGATCATGATACGGTGACTAATTGCATTCTTATTTAAAGGATACAAGCCAGTTCCTTTAAAACCACTTACTGCATTTTGCGGCTTCATCTTCTCAAACATTTTCTTCATCAAAAATGGAAAGGACGCTTTGGCAACATTTTGTAGTCTGCTTTCCCGATACCTGTTCTTAAGGATGTCTCTCCACACTTTTTTCATTGGTGAAAATACATTGACGTCAAGTGGTTGCAGAGCATGACTACAGTTTGGTGGAAGGCAGAAAATAATAATTTCATTATCCATAGCGAGCTTTGCAGTGTTATATGTTAAATGGCTCCCATGGCCATCATATGTGAGGAGCACAGGTTTCTTCATTTTTTTAACATAATTTACAAAGAATGCCATCCATGATTCGAATAAGGAATCTTGCATCCAGCCTGATTCGCTGACTCCATACAAGGTTCCAGGAGGCCCACCAACTGTCCAAGATTCATAAAGATGTTGACCTTTGTACACAACAAATGGTGGGCAGTATACTCCTGTTGCAGAAACACAAAATAGAACTGTGTATGTTGCTTTTCCACAATCAGCAGATTTTAAATATGCTGTGCGTTGTTTTTTTTTCAAAAATACTTTGAATGACCTGGAATCAGTTGACAAACCTGCTTCATCCAGATTAAAAATTCGATCAGGCTCATTTATCAAATCGTTTTCTATCAGTAATTTTTCATACAGATTTAAAAAAAATCCTGTTGTTTCTTCATTCAAATCTGATGCTCTAGACTTTGTCAAAATCTCTGCTTTTCTTTTACCAAGCTCCTGTTTCCATCTTTTTTCAAACCCTCGAACCCATTCAATACCAGGCTTTCCATTTGGAAATAGCTTTTGAGCATTTTTGTTTTCAGTTAAGTAACTTTTAACTAAATTTAAAACATCCCTTCTGTCGAAAGGAAAACCACACTTGCCCAAAAATTGCAAAGCTACAACTATGCATTTTTCTTCTTCAGTAGTCAAGAAAGATTTCCTTCCTGGTCCTGCATGCGAGGGTTTTTTAATCACCCATCTTCTTACAGTTTGCTCTGGAACACAGTGTTTTTTTGCAGCAGCATACACTGAAGATCCTTTTTCAACCTCTAGCAAAGCATTTTGCAGGTCATCTTGAGTGTACTTTGGACCATCAGTTTTTTTCACATAATGCCTAGGCATT
>NC_092213.1:37816338-37825992 GCF_043381705.1 Parasteatoda tepidariorum
AGTTTCATTTGTAATTAATTACCTGACCCTAATTTTTCAAATTTAATTTAGTTTTTCTTTTTTTTTTTTTAATTCTTTATAGATAATTCTTGAAATTAATAATTAGAATTAATTTTATAATCAGAGACATCTACATTAATAAATTAGTAGTCGTATATATATTTTTATTGGCAGCAATTTGGTCCAGTCACCTTTGTAGGATAGTGAAGAAATTATTTATTTTAATTTGAATGAAAGACTTAAGTTTTTTAAATAAATTTTTAACACAAAAAATTTCTTTAATCAAAGTGCATTGCAATACTTTTCCTACTGTGTTATTATATCCTATATTTTACTAAAAGCCTATATTATACTTATGCCATTATCTAAATTTATAAAAACTGTTGTCTTATTAACAATTGTTACAAAAAGCAAATAAGAAATGCTGATGCCAATAATATTGCTTAGCATTAATTTGTCTAAAATAATTATTAATTTTAAATATTAAAAAAAAGCAAATGATTTTGGATTTTTTAAAAGGTGAAATCCAATCACTGATTTGCTATTACATAACATTAAAACTTTGACCACATAAATACTTCAACTTTAGGAGTTAACCAACCAATTACCCACACTAATTCTTTTCTATTGATTGAACCAATTTAAAATTATTCAGTATAAATGTATTGTTTGTTAATCATGCAATAACAATTTGTTAGTCTAAAGGTATACAGAACTGACAACTTTTAAAACTTTTTCCAAAATGGCACCCTTTTTTTTTTTTTTTTAATACAATACAATATTTATACAGAGAAACATACCCAAAATTCTTTTAAGTTTACAAGTTTATATACTGTCATTTAGTAAATTTCTTTGCTAACCATAAAAGTTAGCAATGATAAAATCTATTAATATTATATAATAATTTTTTTCTGGAGAAATCTAACACTTGGATTTATATGAATTGTTTCCATCTTAATAGCAAAGATTATTCATTAAAAACTTCAAAGAAGGCTTAGCTCATTTATAAAATGTTTAAAATATAGTTCTAATATAATTAATAGTTCTAATAAGCAAACAGCTTAATAGAACTGTTTAGTTAATTGTTAACTCTATAATATTAGTAGCCAAGATTTCAGAAAGCAGATTAGGCGCTAAAATACTTTCAAATTTTCAAAGAAATATGAAAATAGTTCGTAGCTAAAAAATTACACTGGCGGAGTAACTTAATAAATTTAATGGTAACCTAAGGCGTGTCGGGTGACTATTTTCTTAACATTGTTTGTCTACCTGAATAGGAACTATACAACAACAGGGTCCCTATTGCTCGTTTGTCATAAGGCCAGCAAGAATGAAATTTTCAACAGGTTAAATACCGAACTTCAAGATATATCATTTAATGTATAAGAAAACAGAATATGAATGATAATTAGAACAATTAATACCACAATTTTTGAAAATTAAGTTATTCTCAAAATATAAACTAGGTAATTTTAACATCAACTGTTCCAATTTTTTCAGCGGCTAAAGTCTTTCGCGGTACATACCGCCAAAACAGTCCAGTATCATCGGCATTATATACTTGTTCTGCTGACAAGTCTTCATTTTTAATTAATTCTTCAAAATCTTCTATAAATTTTTCAGCAGCTTCGGTATCAGCTTCCGCGCCATCTCCGCAAATAGATAGCTGGCGCATCCCATGTCTTTTTTTAAAGGTTTTTAACCATCCAGTACTGTAGCTGCACTCCTCTTGAATGCCCATTTCTTTATGAAAAATCTTAACATTAATCCTGTTAACGGTACCCACTCAATCATAACTTTATCATGATCCTCTTTTTTAGCAAAGTTTTTTATTAAAACTTCATAAACATGTTGATAAATTACAGATAATGAAAAGAAAACAATTACAAATAACAAAAATGACTTTATTAATTTCTACAGATCATTCCATATAAGCAAAATAAACACTTTTTAAAAATGCCACGCACCGTGTGAATGAAAGAAAGAATAAAAAATTTATTAATTCATTAATTTCGACTATCTTTCACCCGACTGTCAAAGATAGAAAGCTTAAAATCTTAGGGTGAATCCCCTGATACAATCTTTTGCCTTTCTACTTTGAGCCAGACACTGGATTTATTCCAACAGAGCATCTGAAAAATATGTTAAAATTAGTAAAAAAATAATTTTATATACGTCAATTTCTTTGGGCTTCAGAAACAACTATAATTATGATAAAGTTCAATATAATAGCAAACTGACTTTTTCTATTGAAAATTTTGTAAGGATAAACATTACTGATATCAATATTCCAAATACTGATTTTTAAGGAATAAATTTAGCCAAAATAGAAAATCTTGCCGCACCATATCTCAAATTTCTTATTGTGGAAAATGTAAAAAAGAAGAAAAAAATACTCCACGAAGTCAAAAATATTTTCAATACTATTTTAATACCATTTTTTCATGGAGAATCCTTTTATTTAGAAACGCTCAACATACACATATGTAAGAAAATAAAAGCTAAAAAAAAATGGCTCTCAACAAAAAGCAAATTAATAATTACCATTAGCATTTATACAAATTGACAAGTTTATCAGTAGTTATAGACTTAATTATTAGAGAAACCAGTTGTTAGTAAATTCAGCACAGAAAGGCTGACCAAGCCAAATGCAACTTGACCCAAAAGTTAATGAACAAAAAAATTTTTCTTATCTCGGGACTAGATTAAAAAAAATATGTGTTATCTAGCGAAAAGGATCTATTCTCAACCAGTATGAACACTTAATGAATAAAATTGATGCATAGCATATATTCAGCAGCTTTTTAGCTCTTAAAACATAATACAACACTACTGTTTTAGTGACAGCCCCATTTTGTTTAAAATATTTTAGTAACTTAGGAATTGTAACTTTCAGTTATTTCTAACATTTTAGATTTGACATTTTCACATGAGAAAGCAAACAATTACAGAATATTGGAAAGTCACATACATTTGTTTAACAGGCTCAATCTGCAACATTTTTAAATTAATTAAATCTATTAAGAGTAGAGCATAATAAAAAAAGTGCGAGGGCACATCAAAGCAGAATCTATTGTTAATTTGTAATAACAAAATATTTAAACGACTTTTTTAATCCTTTAAAACGTTTTTACTACTATTCATAATATTTAAGATTTCTCAAAAATAAAGTTAACTATCATAATATTTGATTTATTAGAGATTTGATTTCATTAAAAAAAATCCTGAATTAAATCAGAGCTTCTAATCTTTAATTTAAGTTGTTTACATTATGATAAAAGCACAAAATAACTGATGGATCATCCCTTAACTGAATTGAGTTTCATTTGTAATTAATTAGAACTATTTGAATTAATAATTAAATTTTAATCAGAAACAGCAATTCTGATAAGATATTGTTCCAATCATAGGTTTATATAAAATATAATTGGTTTTGATGAATAATATATTGAAACACACATCAGGTAAATTTTTGTGCAACAATTGGAAGAATGGTATAAAAAGTCATGTTTATAGGTCTTGTGGCATTTTAACGATTTGCTAAAACTTTTTTTTTTCGGCTCAAGAACTTTAGAACTTAGGTTTGTTTAACTAGAACATTAGGGGGGGGGAAGAAAAATCAATAAAATTTTTAGTACCTCTGAAAAAATTCTAGTGTGCGTGATAATTCCAACGGGTCTGAATAATTAATATGTAATAAGACGAAAACCAAGTTGCTACAGTTACTGTTGCATCTTTAATTGTGGTGTTCACAGCTATGCCACCCATAGTTAACATAAATTCCTCACACCTCAAAATTTATGTCCCTAAAATTTAAAAAAAAAATAATGAGTGATACGAGAATAAAAAAAGACATCTTATAAATTAATTTATAATTTTCACAAAATTTAAAAATTTCAAATGCTAAGACTACAAAAATTAGATACATATTTCAAACATGTGGAGAAATATCTCCCAACAGAGAGAAATTTTATAAAATTCTAATTAATTTTCTCAATTATAAATAAAAATCTCTTGCAACATTTATTCTCGTGAAATTCAATGTGCAAGTTTAAATAGGGAGAGAAATATCCCAGATGAATTATTTTAATCATTTTTCTCTTTTTAAACAATAGCTAAAAATATATTGAAATTTTTAATCAATGGCAAATTGAAACTCTGTTTGTGGATCACGCAATTATCTTTTCCAACAAGACATGGATGCTTTGGGTGCGATTGCAGATCATGTGGATTGAAGACCTGAAAGAAAATTATCTATTTAGATGTACATTAAGTACATATTTAATAAGTTTAAAGTACATTTATATTTAAATTACATGGGGGTATAACCGAAATAGACTTGTAACTAAATTAATTTGCTATTTTACTATTAATAACTAACGAGTTACAATTTAAAATTAACACTTTATTCTTATTTATAATTAATCTTTTTTATTTTGAGCCTCTGTCAATAATTTGTATTTATTGTCACTCCTTTTTATCAGGATAACTGTTATTATCAATTTTAAAAAAACACACACAACTCTAAGAATAGGATAGATTCACAATCAATTATTTTAATCTTAATCAAAGATTTTTTTTTTTGAAGAATCAAATAATTTAAAATTGTGATTTTTTTTTTAAAATAACCTTATTATAGAGAATTTTACTGCCTTTAATTTACCAAAAACTAGATACATCGCAAAAAGTTATTTTTGTTGCTAATCCGAGCAGAGAGAGACTTCCATCACACAATCAAATTAAAACAGGAAAATGTTTTAACTCATCAGTAAATAAGACTGAATTATTAAATTCTTCAAAAGGCTTTCCCCGTCCTAAAATGATTAGGAGAAGCTCATTGGGGTTATTTATTTGTAGGTCAGTTTCAGTCATAAACACTTTCACTTCTTTTTGCTTGCTAGACCTGGAGAACGAAGAGAGTTTCACCGTTTGAAGTCACTGCGCTTTCCAACATTTCATACATATCAATTCAAGAGTTTTATGATATCTTCAGTATCAACATCATCTAGTGTGTTCATTATTATAGATGATAATGCTTCCCTTGTAGCAAATGTCCTTTCTAGCTCTTAACCTGGGTTTCGTCTCATTCATTTGTTTGACCGAAATCTTATTCCGATTTCCTTGGTATAGCTGCGAAGTCTTTCAGCTTCGGTGGTCCGTCTCCCTTTTCTCACCGATTTTACTGAGCTTGTGTATGTATCAGACGTCCCAGAAGACCCTCTACGTGCGACGGCTAAAGGAGACGCCAAAACTTGAGGTCCACCATGAGGAGGCGAAATAGGGCCACCAAGAGGAGGAGAAACTGTAGGAGATGCACGTCCAGGGCGAGAACCGGATCTTCTCGATCTGACTCCTGAAGGAGCAGGTCTTGATGGATCGCATTCAGCATGAGATGCTCGTCCGGGACGAGAACCGGATCTTCTCGATCTGACTCCTGAAGAACCAGGTTTTGATGGATCACATTCAGCTGCAAGCCGTCTCCTTTCATAGGATTTGATCCTGGTCACGGCACCAAATAATAAAGTTGTCTTGGTGTTGATCATAAAGCTTAAATTGGTGTGTTAAAATAATTAGCAGTTAAAAGTAGCCGTATAAAAAGTTAAATATAATGAATAAAATATATTTGGTATTGTACCACATGGTACCCTACAAATATTTAAACAAAACTAAATTTAGTACCACACGTGGTGGTACAAAAATTATTTAAAAGTGGAAGTACAAATTGCGAAAAAGTATTCTCTAGAAGTTAAAAGTAATGAGAATAAGATATGTTAAGAAATAAAAAGAAAACATTAAACCCGCTAGAAAGTAGACAAACAAAATATACTCACAAATTGATATTTATTAAAGACATTATTGGCAGAACAAATTAAGGAATTAAATAAAATTAAACACTAAACATCACATGCTACTACAACTCCATCATTATATAGTAATTAAAAACGTTTCTCCTGCATAGTATCTCGGATTAAATCCAATCAAAAGAAATGTAACACTTCCTACTAAAAAAGTACGACGCTGAAATCTCTATCAAGAGAAAAAAATCAATTGCTTGGGGGCCGAAGCCCCCTCACATAGCTTCACCACTTCCTTACCCCATCTGCTTCACAAAAGAACCGGCTAGAACATTCTTTTCAAGCGTTGCCACTTTCTATCAGAAAGGTCATCACATATCTCCATCACCCAGGTGGTATCAGTGTGTAGATGTCTCTGCATTCCTTCGGCTGGTGGTTGCGTGGTGCACCCTGACCTAGATGTCTCTGCCTTCCCTTAGATGGTAGGGTGTTGGAAGCATACATAAGTTGTGCTCGTTACATTAAAAGTGTTCTATGGAGCTTGCAAGATTGATCAACAAAAGGTGTTACAATTAAGTTGTAACAGGTACCAAGAGGTTTATTCCAAGCAGGTATGCTGCGTCTCCAACGAGATGAGTATGATTGGGAAAATAACGAGGGTTTCCAATCATCTCGTTGTAAACTTCTGAATTTCGGAAAACTCTTGCGTCTTGTACAGACCCGGGGAAAGAGCGAAATACATGCGTGAACATTAAATCAACTGTACATACAGCTTGAAGTATCAAACTATGTTTGTCTTTTCTGTTATACTTTTCGGGGTCTTTTCGCAGAGCTTAAATTGCTATGTAGGAGCTTGATGCGATAGTTAGCTATGGCATTGTCATGTAGGTCTACACCAGTGGTTCCCAACCTTTTGTGGACCATCGCCCCCCTCTTGGGGTTGGCTGACACATATCGCCCCTTTCTCTTTTTGCTCAAAAAACCATTCATTGTTGCTTGTGAGCAACCAAACACTGAATATATGCAATGTTGTTTGATTTTAATTTAAACTGTAATGCAAATAAGGAGGCACATTTATCCTGTCATTTTCATTAATTAAAAAAAAATTGTGCATCCCTTTTTTTTCAGAAAGAAATGATATTTAAAACGGAATAATCAAAACAAAAGTACATTTTTTTTAAATTCATATTTTAATGTAATCAAGAGAAAGTTAAAACGTTAACAACTAAAATTTGAGAAGAAAAAAATGAAGATTGAGAAAGTACATTTTTACCACTTCAATGACTGCCCCGTGCTTGGTGTATTTCAAGTTAAAGCTTGAGTGTCAGGTTTTATGCTCCTCAGATTTAAACGCGGGTCTCCTTTGAAGCAAATGTCCAACCTTTCTCTTTGCATTGTGAGCAGCTGGAAGGCAGAACTAAATCCTGTCTCTACTAAATATGTTGACGGGAACGAGATAAGAAGCGACTCAGTTTGTTTCCACAATTGTGGGTAAGTATCCATAAGCTTTACCCAAGCTAACTTGTAACCATATTTTTTAAAGACGACTTTAACCTCACAGTCATACTTCAAATCTAAAATCTCAGTAGAGGAAGTGAGCTTATCCACAACTTCAAAAGAGAAAGGATCGAAAATCCAATCTGAAATTTCTAATTTCTTTAAATCTTGATTCCATAACTGATCAAGGTGATCAGTAAAAATTACGATTTTTTTTTTCTCGAGAATCTCGATATCTGCCATTGAACACTTTTTAAGAGTTGGAAGTTGCATTAGCTCTATGCGACCAATGTTTGATTTGTAAATATCAAACTTGGCGATGAATGATGATATGATTCCCTTAGCCTTGATAAAGTTCATTTTATTTCCTTGAAGTTTTACGTTGATTTCTTTCATTTTTTCAAGACTATGAGTGAGGTACGCAGTTTCCAACTTGCGTTGCTTCAAACTCTCACTTAAAACAGGATCAGTGGTGTCGAGAAACTCAGTAACCGAATCCAGCAATTCGAAGAAACGACTCAGTTACCTTTTGAAAGCCATCTCACAGCAGTATGCAGGAGCAGGAATTCGATATCTTCATCATTTTCATGGCAAAGTTCTCGGAACAAACGGTTATTAGGAGAATTAGCTTTTATTTTAGTGATGCCAGAAATAACCAATTTTTCTCAGCGAAAAGTTGACGATAAATGACATAATGAATGGTGGGATAACTTCCGGTACTTCTTTTTTAAGGTGACCCAGAAACCCAGTATGACAACCAGGCATGGTTGGAGCACCATCTGTTGCACAAGCACTTACATTTGTGAGGGGTTAATATAATTAGCAATTTTTATCTTTTGAGCACTCGTCGCCTCCTTGAAAAGCTCTATCGCCCCCAGGTTTGGAACCACTGGTCTACACCATTGTAATCGGAAATAACGTTAGGTTGAGTAATCACAACTTCTTTTCTTTTTTTCCGACTGTATCGTTTGGCATTTACAAGGGGCAACATTTTACAGTTATTAGTAACAATTGATACCACAGCATTGTCGTTCCATTTTATTGCACATGTTTCTGCATCCTTGTTGAATGCAAAATCGTAGGAACCGCGATGTTTTTTCTTCATATTTTTGGAGTCATCTAATATGCAACCAGCTATGCGATTTTCGCGAGCTGTGCCAGATGCAAAGAAAATTTCGAAAAACCATAATTCAATTTTCAGAATTTCGAATAAACCATAAGAAGAAAAAAAATTATCAAAATAAATTTTGTGCATCACAGGGTTTGAAACAACGCTAAGTAACTTCGTAACAACACGTGTTCTTAATGGCATATTTTGTTCATCACTTTTAGCCTCAGCACCTCCATATGGAATGAATTGGAAAAGATATTCGTCAGACGAGCACAAACACCAAAGTTTAAATCCAAACCTTACGGGCTTCCCCTTTATAAACATTTTTGATGAATGCCTTCCGAAATAAGATACCATCTCTTTGTCAATTGACAAATGTTGAGAAAATATTCCAAATTGTAGATACTTTTGATTTAAGTGCTTTAAAAATGGGCGTGGCTTAGCAAATTTGTCTGTTTTATCAAGACAAAAGTTATCCGATAAATTAATATTTTGCTTTAGGCTTTTAAATCTGTTTCGACTCATGCATTTCCAAATTATTGGCAGTCCTTTATCCTCATCTAAAGACCAGTACATATCTATTTGGGGAAGTGTATGGTATCTAGAAAGAATTAGTAAATCTAAAAATCTTTTCAAAACGGTTGTCATCAGCGAATGTTTTTGAAAAAATAACTATATCACTTAGTTCTTCATCCATAAACATCTCAAATATTTCTATTGGTGGTTTTCCATCAAGGTTTTGAATCAGAATTTCCGATTGCTCTTTTTCATTGGATGAGGGTGAATTAGAATATGTTGGGTGAATGTTTTTTTTTTCCAATTTAGGTATTATTTCCGATTTCTTTTGCTTTTTATTATTTTTAGTAGTTGTTTTTCTACACTCTTACTCATTATTATTTGTTTATCTTCACTGATCGTTTTTCTTTTCTTCATTGGAGGCACATTAAAATCCTTATCTTCATCATTTTTAGACTCTTCATTTAACTTTTCATTTGTTATACCAGTTTTTGTAAGAAACTATAAAGTACCTGTAATATCTTTTTCTAATGGTTGCTCAGTAAGAACATTATCATCTACATCTTCTTCATCGGTAACAGTATCTACATTAGGAGGAATATACACAGCATCAATTATTACACCAGGATCACTATCATCAGATTCCTCAAGCAAAATCGCTAGAGCTTCCTTTGTTGTCAACGCCTTAAGCTGCCCCTACACTATTAAGCCGCTTGATCAAATGCTTGACCAAAT
>NC_092213.1:37826492-37848244 GCF_043381705.1 Parasteatoda tepidariorum
ATACATCATTAAATATAATATATCATTTCAAACAGCACTTGGATTGAATCTAGCATTAATGTCAGAATTGGATATCAATTTTTTTTTTTATAAATACAACACAGGATTACTGATATAATTACAAACAAATTTCAATTTACCATTAAATTGTATTCAAATATTTTGAGTACGAATAATAATCACTATTAATATTTGTTGAATGAATAATTTAACAAATTTCTTACTACCCTTATTATTCAAGAACAGAAGAATGAATTTCAGTAAAGTAAGTCAGAAAGCTGCTGATTTATTAATGAAATGATAATACAGTCGAACCCCACTACAATGAACACTCGGTTATAGTGAAATTTACTTTTTAGTTGTTCCGCTCCTACTCCTATTTAGATAATGTTATTTTAGTAGCTTATAGTGAACATTTGAGAAATTGGTGATTCGGTTATAGTAGTCTCAAAATTTATTTTAACAAATATTTTTTCATTTCTTCCTCTATAAACTTGCAGTTTTTGTCATGTTTACCCTTGTAGTTACGCCTCTAGCCCTTTTCTAATCAAAAGGGGGTAATTAAACTTGTGTTACAGCTCTCTTCCTAACCCTGCATTATCCATCTAAGACAAGATTCATTATGAAAGTATTGAAAATGGCAAATTCTGCAAAGAAAGAAATATTTCGATAGAGGACAAAAGTTAAAATTATGAAACATACTAAATATGGAACTATTAATGCGGGATATAAAAATTCTTGTGACCTAGCCTGTGCTTCATAATAAAGCAACAGAGCTTTCAGAAAATTTTGATTGCTGCGTGCTATAAATAAGAAAACTGATGTACAATATATATATACTACTAAATAAAAATTAAATTGCATCATAAAAAAACACCAATCCCTCAAGTTGAATTAGTGAAGGTACTGCTAAACGGTAGTAAATTCGGCTTGGACAGACCCCTGCAGTAAAATAAATATAATTTCGTCTCAAATTATATTTCAACAATTTTTTATTACCACTCAGAAAAATTATCCTGGAAAAAAAGTAAATGTTTGCAAGTGTTTTGTTAAAAAAACATAATATAATGACTTTTCTTTAAAAAAAATTTAAAATTTTCTCGGAAAACTTATGATTATGAAACATCAAATAAATCGTGGAAATTATTTCCTACAATTACTGATGTGCTTGTACAGAAAAATATTTTTCATAATTACAAAATGCTGAAAGTGAACAAAAATGAAGCTGCTGCAAGCGCCAGCGAGCAGGGGGCGAAGCCTCCTAGTATTCTCTTATTTCCTCTTCTCAGCCTAAAAGCTTGCAATTTCCGCACTGATGGTAAAAATCCATTTCTCCAAGATCACTGCCGGAGATTTTTAATTTGTTATCTCAACAAGCCCACCGACTTTTAAACTAGTGCACTTCGTGCGACACTAACCAATTTCAGTTCGAATAAAAAAACGATCAGTTTCGCGCTGGTTCAAAACTCGTTTCATTTTGGAACGACTGGTTTGGAACCAGTGCACTCAGAACGCGCCCTTAATTGAAATAAGTGATTTCTTTGATTAGATTTATAAGTTAACAAACATCATTGGTGTTATCTTTAAAATATTTGACGAAACTGAATCGTCTATGGCTTATTTTGAATCAATGGCTTCCGATGAGAAAATTCCCTTTTTTAAATGTCTCAGAATTTAAAAATCGGGCTTCGTAAAGAGTTTGCAATTGAACTCATTCAGTTTCATGTGGAATTACGTATACTTAGAATGTAGTGTGGAGCCGTTCAAAAAGTACATACACAAAATTGGAGAAATTTTAACCCCCTCCTCCCTTCGTACATTACTGTACATAAGGGGCGAGTTCCTTCATTCGTACTGGTTGCAAACTGGAAAGTAATTTGAAACGATCACGTGATCTTACTGTTTTCCGTTTCGAACCATATTTTAGGAACGATCAGTACGGAACTGTGGTTGCCAATAGCAACCAAGACGCTCTTCTGCCGACTGTTCGACTACAGCGCTTTTTGTAAGGAGTTGTAAACTTTAGGTCTTATGAAATAGTTGAACCTCACGCTTTTATTTTTTAATAATTTTATCAGTTTTTCTTCCTATTTACTAATAATCTTCTGTTGTACCTTAAGGACATTGGATTTTATAACTCAATTTAATTTTACCTTTTATTTAAACCAAGCACTCGTTTTTTAGACCAAGTTCATGGTGCGGTATAGCCATTTCTGGTTCTTGCGCCAAAAACACTTAATAACTAACTAACTCTTCCTATTTACTATATTTTATGATGAATCGAGAGTTGGTAAAAGCTTTTCTACTGTCCTCAGTAAATCAAATCTCAGACATGATGTTTGAGGAGGAGGACGAAGAACTTACTCTACTAAGGCTATCAAATGCTAAAAGAGAAAAGAAGCGTATTTGCATAAAAAAAACTATGTGGAGGATGTTGTTCGTCATTATAATAACCGAGATTTCAAATCACATTTTCGAATGGATAGATCGACTTTTGAAATTTTGTTCAACCTCATTAGTAAGGAAGAAATTCCTGGACCTGGAAGACCATGCATTCCGATGGAAAAAGCCTTATTAAGTGTTATTTGGTTATTAGCTAACCAAGAAAGTTTTTGGTAAGTTTAATATTTTTTAATTCAACTAAATTGCTTTTTTTATTATGGAGTTTATTAAGTCATTTTATGAACTATTGCAGCTGGTTTCATCCAGAGTTTACTGTTATGTTATAAATCTTTGTTTCTTATATTTGCATAATTTATTAAAATAAAATATCACCTTCTTCAGCAAATTTTTTAAAAGCAATAAGATTTTAATTCAAATGTTATAAAAAATAAAGTTTTTTTTTTCCTTTCAGATCTATTGCTGACAGATTTGATCTGACTAAATCTTCCCTATTTAGATGCCTTTTAAAGGTATCCTATATTTTGGAAAAGATGGCTCCAAATATTATTACTTGGCCAGATCCTGTTGTTGCTGAAAGTGAATTTCGTGAAATAAAAGGCTTCCCTGGCATCATCGGTGCTATTGATGGCTCCCATATAGCAATTAAAGCNCACCTGATTTGGCCAAGGACTGTTTTAGTAAATCTATAACATTAAAATTTTTTTAAGAAAAAAAATTATTAGCTTTATTTAGAATTTTAAACTACATATTTCTTTTTGAGAATTCTGATATCAAAAGAAATTTGATTATGCAGTTTTAAATAGTTCTTTACACAAATATTAAGTTATGTTTTACTATACTCTTCAACATATTAAGCATTTTAAAAAATTCAGGAAAAATTCTCGAATTTTTTTTGCTTTCCAGTTTTTACTTATTTAAATAAATAGCTAAAGAATGAATACAATCATTTAAACTAGATTTCAATTATTATCTGTTTAAATATTTTGATGCATATATATTTTTTTTGAAAAAGTTTCTTCTGCTTGGATTAGAATGAACTATTTCTTCTAAGGTGGTTTTTACACTCGAAGGAACTTGCCATCACTGGTGTTAAATAATTTGAGTAATGTTTCATGTAATTAGCCATATTGTCTCTTAGAAGAGACATATATTTAACCGTTTTTAGAAATTTGTTAAGAAATGGAATTTTTGTGTTTATTCAGTATTTTATTCTTTTAGTTAAAATTTTCTGTCACAATTGAAAATAAATTTATATTGTATGTATGCAGTATGTTCATTTTTATTACTCATCTGAAGAGGCGATATTTTCAAACACAATGTCTTTATAATGCAAAAGAAACTTTTTTTATTCCAACACAATTTGTGTTTATTAATGCAAGTAAAAGAAAATGTAAAAAAAACTTCTAAGATTCATAAGATATTGATTCTATCAATTGATAATGGTACATTTCAAAGGGACATCTGAGGGAGCAATTTATATTTTGAATTGGGGATACAGTTGCCTAGTTTAAAAAAATTTATTTGGCTACATTATTTTAGTTAGTGGAATCTTAGGCAATATGTATTCTGACTAATGTTTGTTGAGGAAACTAGTGTTAAGAGTAATAATTACTTACAAGTTATCACCTAGTAAACCTAGAGCAGAGGTCGCCAAAGTGGTCTATATAGACCCCCAAGGGTCTATTTAANGAATAGATAACGAAACATGTAACCTCAAACTAAGACAATCTTCCAAAATAACTTCGTATGCAAATTTTTTTCCGTCCGCCAATCAGGTGTATGCAGACTTTTGCGACTTGATAATTACTATACAAATCACAAAATTACCTAGAAATTATTATTTCTGAATATTTTTATTATGGAAAACAAATTCTTTAGAGAAAACTGAAGGAGTGATATGATTTTTAAAATTGAAATTTAATTGCTTTTTGAGAAACCTTTATTTTGATCAGTGTATGTAGATTTTTGTGACTGACTGTATATTTAGTCGTTTTTAGAAATTTGTTAAGAAATGGAATTTTTGAAAAATTTCAGGTTTCTCAGGATATATTTTCATCTTCTAGTTACATGCATTTGCTGCAGCCAAATGTATAAATAGGAATGCAGTGTTTATTAAATATTTTATTCTTTTAGTTAAAATTTTCTGTCACAATTGAAAATAAATTTATATTGTATGTATGCAGTATGTTCATTTTTATTATTGTAATTACTCATCAGAAGAGGCGATATTTTCAAACACAATGTCTTTATTAATGCAAAAGAAATTTCAACACAATTTGTGTTTATTAACGCAAGTAAAAGAAAATGTAAAAAAAAGCTTCTAAGACTCACAAGATATTGATTCTATCAATTGATAATGATACATTTCAAAGGGACATCTGAGGGAGCAATTTATATTTTGAATTGGGGATATAGTTGCCTAGCTTAAAAAAAATTATTTTGCTACATTATTTTAGTTAGTGGAATCTTAGGCAATATGTATTCTAACTAATGTTGGTTGAGGAAACTAGTGTTAAGAGTAATAATTACGTACAAGTTATCACAGTAAACTAGACGTTAACTAAATGGTGACAGTAAACCTAGAGAAACACTATAATAAATACAAAAATTTATTATAATATATAAAAAATATATTAAAAATTAAGCGTTAACAAAGTTCAAAGAATTAACATTTTTAACGAACCCAATTTACAATAAATCTCCAACTACTTTATTCTGGTATAATTTGGCTTGCATAAAATATTAAAAAATTTTCCATTCTTTTTTCTCACAAAGATGAAATATGATTAATATGCAGACAAATGTATTCAGCTCACTGGATATTCATTGCCTGACCCAATAAAAACTATCATCCAAAAATAACTGAACTTATACATACCTAATTTTACTGGCTTTTCATGAACGTATCTAAATACAGACAATATGATAAAAAAAAAACCATATCAAGCACTCACTTTAATTATTAAGAACAAAATTATTTATTTTACACATACAAGTGGAAAAGAAATGAAACATAAATGAAATTAAACAATAATAAATTAATTCAACTTGGATATAAGCTCTTTTAACAAGAAAAGGAATTTTTTTTTTTTTCCATCCTTTCCCTGTGCCTTTTCTCACAACTTTCCCTAAAAAGAGCAAAATAGTGAGGCTCTTCCTCTTCACGTTTTCGTTTCGGAGTAGGATTTGGCGTTCTACTTGGCTCTTCCTGAGCCGTAGAAGGATGGTGAAGGAAGGAAGGGGGAAGAAGGGGAACGTGCAGAGGATTCAGCTCTTCTCTCTGAATTAGATCGCACCTTAAATCCGGACAGGGAAGATGAAGCAGAGACAGGGTTGATTGTGGGTGCTTTGCAGAACATTGCATCTAATTCTTCATAAAATTTGCAAGTTATGCGCTTGCTACTTGAAAGCCGGTTATTGTCTTTCACCTTCCTGTAACTGGACAACAGTCCCTTGATCTTATTGTCACACTGGATGTGACTCAATTGATAGCCGTGCTTGGCCATAGCTGTAGCTATTTCAGTCCATATTGTTTTTTTCTTATTAAACTTGAAACGCTCCAGCTTCTCCTTATAAATAGAGAGCAAAAGCAGTGTAGCAGAATTGCTCCATGCAAACACATTTTTCCCTTGCAACAGTTCGCTGGTTTCTCCTTCTGATACGTTACCAGACAATGGCTCGTCAGGGTCGGCCCAAGAGTCTGTAAAAAAAATTTAAAATTAATAACAAAACTATTTGAAAGTCTCCAAAATTTTAAGACTAGACTATAATTGATGTATATAGGACAAAAACTTCATTATTGGCAATTTTTTTTCTTAAAAAAAAAACTTTGTGGTGTAAAACCCCTATCCCGTAGTATAATTCCTCTCACTACGCCCTGAATGAGCACACAAAGGCTACCCGCCACGAAAAGCTTAATCTGATTTTGACTACCACTCACTACATGCAATGAATTTAAGAATATATATGTAAATGCTTGTCAGGCATATGATGTTGTGTTTAAGATACAGTACAGAGGTCTGAGAGATACCTATTTCGTGTTTCATTAATATTTTCAAAAAATTCTTATTAATAGCAATGAAACGAAATTAACTTACTAATTTCATATAATAATAATATATATTAAAAAATACATAAACACTCTTCAACAGAGTATCATACGTACAGATATATGCATAATAATAATCATTGGAAGTTAAGAATAGATCATGGAATAGATAATAAATATTAACTTTTAGTACGTAATTTACCTTATCATTAACATAATTCTTTTATATAACATACCAAAAGTAAGAGAATCATTAATAGATTCACTTTCTGTAGGGCAATTCTTCACATGTTCTCTAATTTCCTCTTCTCGGCCTAAAAGCTTGCAATTACCACACTGATGATAAAAATCCATTTCTCCTATACAACTGCCGGCCATTTTTAATTTGTATTCTCAACAAGCACACCGACTTTCAAACTAGTGCACTTCGTGCGACACTAACCAATTTCAGTTCGAATAAAAAAACGATCAGTTTCGCACCGGTTTAAAACTCGTTTAATTTTGGAACGACTGGTGTGGAACCAGTGCACTCTGTGCGAATAAAGGAACGCGCCCTTAGAGTGTAGTGTGGGGCCGTTCAAAAAGTACGTACACAAAATTGGAGAAATTTTAACCCCCTCCCCCCTTCGTACATTACCGTACATAAGGTCTTACTCTCCCCCCCTTAGAGTACGTACATTCTATTAGTCTACCCCCTTTTTCATAAAAATTCAAATAATTATGTTTTAAATAAAATTAAATATTTATTTAAAATAATTTATTCACTTAAATTATTTAAACAATAACACCCAACTTAATCTTTGAATCAATAAATAAAACAATCTTATCTGATCGGTTTTGGATTTCGCGTCGGCAGTGCTGTGATTGGAGGAGGATGTTTTCAACCGGTACCAGAAAAAGTTTCGGGGAAAGTTTGGTGTTTGCAATTTTATATTTTGCGAGACAACGTTTTTTGAGAACTGATTTACTCATTCTAACAAGTGGTCGCCGAGTGAAAAAAAAAATACAAGAACAAACATATGTATAATACATGTGTAGGAAAAAGTCAAATTTAAATTTGTAGTCAAATTAATTTTCAATTCCGTATTTCAGTAATCAGCTCTTAGAGCAATAAATTAGCAATTCTTTTATCGAAAAAAAGCACCAAAATGAAAAATAACTTACAGAATAGGCTTTGGTGTTGTTAAATAACAAGCTTTATGTCTGGCGAGAGCTGAATTTGGACAGGCTTTCAAAATCATTAACTCATAAGAGCCAAGAACATCCTCACTGAGAGAGACGACATGATCTTTTTTCTGTGAAACACAACAGAAGTCTTGCAAAGGCACAATGTCATATTTTTTTTAGAGAGGATTTCTGCTTATCCCAATAACAAGACTTATCAGTAGAAGATATTTCCTCTAACGAAGAAACTGCATGCCTAAAATTAGAAAAAAATTATATAACCAAAAAGTTTTCATTCAATGAATTTTCAATAATAATAAGAAAAAACCCTATGATTCAATGACCTTTATACACACAAATTTTATACAAGGATTTGTATATAATAATTGTGGAATACCTTTTGTACCTAACATTGACCTGAATTGAAACATAACTATTATTCTAGTCACTGAATAATAATTAATGAATCAGAAATGTAAGAAATGAAATAAACTAAGTTACTAAGATTTGATAAGCAAAATGCAAAACAAAATTTTTAAAAAAGTTATAGCAAATTGATCTTACAATAAGAAAAAAAATCATTGTAGTAAATAATTTGGCTAATAACTCAGCAATTAAATTGAACACTTTTCAACAGCCTAATTATGCATAATTAGGCTGGTTATATCTGCTAAATAAATATGTTTCAAAGCATAAATTCACAAAAAAACTATAAGGAATGAAAAGATACAATGAACCTGGCATTTTCCATCCATGCATTTTTAATCAATAACAATCTGGGTACTAATTTTACTGAGGCCATAATTAGATGATTATGTTGATCAAATTACTGAAAAAAGTCTACATTTTGAATTCAGGATTACACAGTATAATCTAGATACTAATATTACCGAGATCGTTACTAGAGATTCTGTTGATCACGTTTACAAAACGTGCCTATACTCTGAATATCAAAACATTATCTAGAAGTTCTGCCACATTATTCGGCAAACTAATAGAAACAAAATTGATAAACCATACATAAAAGAGAATACCCAATTACCTGTTACAATACAACAACACTGCAGCCACATGCTTGCAGACACGTCCAGCACCAGCAGGACAACTGTAATTAAATTGTGATATGCCGTATCCATTTCCAGACATTCTTTTAAATAAAGCACCTTCAATTACATACGGAGAAGAATTTAACTTCGTAGAACGAAGGCAAACCGCATAAATGATTCTTTTCCGCGGTAATGGCTGCTTTACAACACCACACGTTAGAATGTGGTTTGAATTAATTATTTTTTCACCTTCAGTGATGCTCCTGGATTTTTCGTCCCTTTCCAGATACATGCTAAAATATCTAATAATTTAATAAAATCCATCACTGGACCATAAAATTAAGCTAGGTAGTACAAAAATGCTCAGTTATCACTCAGTTATACACTGGGAAACAGGTACACCACCATTCTCGTTCCAGACTCCGAAGAGTAAGGTTGTATTATAACCAAGCTCTGCGCTATCATAGCAAACCATCGTTCCGGCCGCGGAGAGAAGACCTTCCGTACTCAACGTGAACCAGAACTGGATTTCGCTGAGATTAGAAGGAAACAGAGGAGTTATGCCTTTTTATTGAATTATGGGACTTCTTTCGATGAAGACTTCGAGCACGCACAAAGACAAGCGATCAACATTGATGCCGAGATTGCTAAAGGTTACGAACAAGTACTCGACCATTCACATCGAACGCCTTTACGAGAAGAAGTTCTTAGCCGAAGAGATGCTAATATTGAAAAGTATTAGAGACTCCCCAGCTATTCAGACGATGGTGGAAGCCGCAGCTGCAAAGACTGATACAGCCATTGAGACACCTGAACCTGAATTGACTACAGTTCAAACTGAAACAGTACCAGAGCAGCCCAAGCAAACACCTGAAATCAGTGCTGAAAATTCCACGGAACAACCGGAATCCGAGCCCCAAAGAAAAAGAAGAAGAAAACTCCCACTCCAGAACCCACAGAGAATATGGACATCCCAACTACTAACAACATCTCGTAGCCACATCCCCAGATGAGACAACAGATCAGATAGAAATTCCTCAGAAGAATTGCAGAAAACTCAAATTCCTAGTTAAAGGACTCCCAATAGACTCTAAGATTCCCATCTTGGAAGAAGAACTCACAGCTAGCGGTCATCGGCCAATCAGAATAGAGCAGTTCAAGAAGAGGCGTGGCGAAGGATATAAGGTCCTCCCCCTTTTCCTGATCCTACTTCCAGACAGCCCTGAGAATAGAGAATGCATCAACATCACGCAGCTTCTTTCTACTACCGTGCAGATAGAGCGATTTAGAGGAGGTCGCTTTGAAGTCCAATGTTATCGGTGCCAAAAGTTTGGCCATACCCAAAAGAACTGTCCAAATGAACCTGCATGTATGAAGTGTGCGGGAGCCCATTTTACATTTCAATGCACCAAGCCCAAAAGCCTTCCTGCTACCTGCATCAACTGCGATGGAGATCACCCTGCCTGTTTTTCAGGCTGCGGTGCCAGGCCAAGGAGAAAACCACAGCAGAAGCAGAGACAGCCCAAGAGTGCCAGCGAAACTGCAAACAGATTCCTGCAGATCTTCCGGGAGCTGCAAGAACTACTACAGAACGAGAAGTTAGTCCAATTACTCCGATCCCTACTTCCCGAAAACAAGACATAGTGATCCTCACTACTCCATGACGCCGACAACTCAGCCAAGCCACCATCTTATTTCTACTTAGAATCATCATCCCACTATCCACCTTAAGAAACTACCTCATTGAACCTATCACAAGATGAAGGGGTAAAGGGCCGTTCCGGCCTCAGGCACCCCGAACAACCTAAAAGAACGAACGAACGAAACAGGTACAACCTCAGATTGTATTACCTTTTTCTGACGCCATTTGCCCGAGACACCTGCGCCACCTATAGTTTATTTGAATTGCGAATTCCAGTGTTGCGGAATTAATTCTCACTCTTAATTTTATTATATGTAAAGATTTGCGGAAACAAGACAAGTTTATTATAGGCCACATCATTGGCCACAATCGATCCAAATATTGCAACGCATTGCCGAAATAGCTTTCATGTTAAAGCGGCTTAAAACGCTGGAGATAATGGAAGTCGAAGTTCTTAACTCGAAGAATAATAAAGTTTACGTTTTGGCTACAGATAACGGGCTGCTTATTTTCTTTTTGGTACTAATATTTCGGTTTATCAAATGTCATGCCAATTGAATGATTTTGAATAAATTGTAGTGAAGCATTAGTTAAAATGCATTTGACTTATTATATTCTTAAATGATTTGTTCAGCTCGGCTAAAATCCTCCTTTGTCCTGCTTCAAACAACTTGTGTGTATATAGGTCGGGATATCGTTTCCTGTGTTTTATTCATGCAATTTACTTGATGAGTTCTTGAAATGAATGTAGAAGGTTTTAAGAGTGTACAGATTTGTAAATAAAGTGTTGCTACGTAAACATGCTGTTTTTTTACTCGGATATATATTTTTGTGACATTTACTATTGGATAGTAAATAAAGCTACTTCATGAACTATAGACCAGTAATTGTAAGTAAGATAAACAATCCCTATTTGTATTAGTTGCATTTTGATTTTTTTTTTTATTGTAATAGATCTGTGTTTTCTGTAATAAATGATGTCTCCACTATAGACAAATTTTTTTGTGTTATCTCTGTTGTCCCCCCAAAACTATTGTGAATTTTAATGTAATGTAATAAAATGAAGGTAGGAAAGTAAGTTTTCCAACTACCATTATAATATTGCTGTTACTTAAGTAAATTTCAGTTATAAACCAAATATTTTTGTGAAAGAGTTTTAGGAGTAACAGGGACTTGCCAAAAGTTATAAAATCTTAGAAGCTAGATAAAATTTTTAAGAACTACCATATTAAACAATAAATTTTGTCTTTTTTTGTATAAACTTGCTGTTTATAGTTCTGTATATTCCAGTATATAAGTATACTTCTATATTTGTTTACCAGATAGCAAATTTCTGCTATATTCGTTGCATAAGTCAACCACTAAAACACAAATATGAAATTTATTTGTTACAAAATCTTTTAAAAGGTGTTGAATTTTAAATTCTTTGAAGTGTGTGGTGCAGTGATTATTAATAATTAAGTGAGAATGTAAATTTGAGATAGGTATATCAATAGCTCTAGCAGCAGATCTCACACTGTAGTTTTCAATCATCGAAAGACATTCACTAATTTTGCTTTCTTGAAGCTAAATTTCATCCTAGTGCATCACCTTACATAACAATTTGGGATTATTTTATTGCACATCCATTCGCTAAGTAACAAATATATGAACCGCGATCTTTCTGAATTATTCTACAGTAGTATACACACACAAAAAAGAAATAAAAATCAAAATATCATTGAAATTTTCTTCAGTGAGTAACCTGGCTAATTCTGCTTCATCAATGCTAACATTGGGTTTTCTATAAACCACCACATCTTGTCTTGTGATGACATTTTAGCATGTTGTTTCTTTTCCATACAATCTTGATCTCTTAGCGAGCATTCAAAACGCAACACAGAGGAAGCAGGAAAGGGAAAGTACTGGGTGCAGAGAACGGAGCGGTCACAAGGACAGTGAAGTTGCTCATAAAACTTGATTCCTCCATTCCGTTTCGCAATGCAAGGGATGGTGCCACTAACTTGACACGGTGGTATTTGCGGGCAGTGCAATGTATGTTCTTGCCTGATCTCCGTGCAGATCCCGCTCCGAAGATTTTGCAGAACAGGCCACAAGAAAAATGTGCCCGAAAGTTACGAAGAATTTTAAAAATACAGTAGTAGGGAACCGATTATCCGGAACGAGCGGGACCATCGCTATTCCGGATTACTGATTTTTCCGGTTTTCTGAATCGCTACAAAAAGCCATTTTTTTCATTGTTAAACCCAACTAAAAAAAAATTATTTGGAAATAATCTTAAAAAAAAGAAAAAAGAAAAAGTGATGAAGTTATACACTTATAATTATTTCCAAAATGATGGTAAGGTAAACATCATTCCAAAAAGAAAGAAAAATCTTAAGCGGAAAAAAAACATTTTTTTACAAAAAAAATGGCGGAAAAATTTATCAAATTTCGTTTCGGTTTTTTGGTTTTCTGATTTCCGTATAACGGGTTCTGTATTGTAGTTTTATTAGCACAGACAAAAACTGTCATGTCACCGCCAATGTTAGGTGTTTCTGCCACTGGATCTTACAACATCTACATTTAATTTGCTGTTGCCACTTTGAAAAATACTTACAATTCAGTTAGTATCATGTTTCAACCGTTAAATAATATGAATATTATTAAAGACTTAATTTCAGATTCTAGTAATGCATAACATTACAATAGGGTTAAATTAGTTTAAGTCAATATACTCTGTTTAGTGTATTGTTGTTAATGATTTATCTATTTTTTATTTTAAAATTTCAGTGGAAGTTATTTGGTTTCCAGTGCCCTGAAGTTTAAAATGGAAGAAAAGACAAATCTTAGTGATGCATCTGCTTCTTCCTCCAGTCCTGATCCCTCTTCTTCCTCCAAAATAACGTAAATGAGATTCTTATGAATTATAAAATAATGTGTGATTTTGTAACATTCCAACTTTGGATTTCAATTATACTTAAGTGAATATTAAACTCAAGCTTAAATTTGAGGGCAAACAATAACACAAACATTAATTATTAATTTGCATGACAATGTAATGCCATAACTATAAAAAAAATTTTCAATAACTATTACACAAGTATTCACACATGTACTTGTGAAATCTTTGGTAATAACTCAGTCTTTGACAAATGCTAAACATGGCTGGATCCTGCTTGATTGCTGCGCAAATGAATCTTCTCATTCAATACATTATCAGTTTTTTTTTCAGGTTAAAAAATTACTTTTTATATGGTTTGTTGTTGTTGTTCATTTACGTCGCACTAGAGCTGCACAATGGGCTATTGGCGACGGTCTGGGAAACATCCCGGAGGATGATCCGAAGACATGCCATCACAATTTTGATCCTCTGCGGAAGGGATGGCACCCCCGCTTCGGTAGCCCGAAGACCTGCTCGCGAAGTCAAGCACTTTACGGTAGCACAGTTTAACGAGGACCAATACTGCACACCCTCGGTCCCGACGCAGACTGATCCAAGTGGTCACCCACCCGCACACTGACCGTAGCCAGTGATGCTTGACTTCGGTGATCTGCTGGGAACCGTGTCTTAACGATCAGTCCACTGCGGGACTTTTATAAGGTTTAAAACAGACTATTTAGATAATACATTAACACAGTTAATTAAAATAACAGTATTCATATGGTTTAATTTCAGCGCTGTGGCACGTGTTCAGAGGAATGTGGCTGAAAAACAAAGAAGGGATAAACTGAATGGTTATATAAGTGAGCTTGCAACAATTGTCCCAATAGTCTCGAAAGCAGCTAAACGCATGGATAAAACAAGTATCTTGAGGTTGAGTGCTGCATATTTAAGAATATGTAAAAGTAAGAAAATATGTCAGTTCTTTATTTTCAATGAGAATTTATCTTAGAATGATTGATATGTTTTTAATTATTTTTTCTTTTAAATTGTTTTATTTTAGTTATATGTTTGAGCTGAAAATGAGGCCATGCAATTCTCTATTTTATTAAATTAGATTTTTTGATAATTTAGGTTAAAGTTCTGTTAGTATTCCAAATATTGAATTTTGATACGATTCTTTTTTAGTGTTATTTAATTGCTGACTTTTGTATGATAGTTGTTACCTGTATATATTTCCAAGTCTTCTTCTTTTATTTCTATTTGTCACATATCTGAAAAATACTGATAATCCTTCGACCAATCGACCCTTCCGGTTCGGATCGACCCCCGCTTATGTTAAATAGACCCCTGAGGATCTATATAGACCACTTTGGTGACCTCTGGTCTACAGGGTCGACTTCCTTTCCCGAAACGAAGCCTCACAGTCCGTGGTTTCATTCCGAGAAGCATTTCCATTCGTGATAATTTAATACTGTTGAAGACTTCCATTTCGAAAAAAATAACAAATAATTAAGGCATCATTAAAAGTTGTGTTCCACTTTTAAAATTTTACTTTTATCTGTATTCATATATCCCCTCTTAAAATAATGAAATATTTTTGTATTTGTGAGTTCAGCAGTGAAGGAGAAATTTTTTTCCCACACTTATGACAGTTTGGGATTCTTAGTATTCATATATAAATGTAATTTTTAATTCCATTGCAACATTTTAAAAAACTGCTTTTCTAATAGGTCCATTAAGTGGAAGAAAAAGGTTAAAATCTTTTAAATGGTGTCCATCTTTTTTAAACCCTGATCAAGTTAGAGATATTCTTGAGGTAAAAATACTATAACTTTATATTTATGTAATTATTCTATTTTAAAATATTAATGTATAATTTTAATTGCAGTCTGTAGATGGATTTCTACTAGTTGCAGAGTCCAATGGAAAAATTCTATTTACGTCTCGAAGTGTTGAGCGTTATCTTGGTCATCAAGATGTAAGATTTTATCAGCCTTAGCATGTTCATTTATTATTAATGAATAATATGTGTTTAGCATATAAATTGATATAGAAAAGACATGAATACAATTAATTTTAATAGAAGATGACTTAATGCCGATCAAATTTGGATCCTTTTTGTTATGTGCTAGGGTATATTTAAATGTCCTAATATATAAAAAGCAATTTTTAACCATACAAGAATTTTTGTAGTTTTATTTTATTCTTTTGTAGTGTCAAAATTGGTACATATCGTCTACAAAGTTTCAGAATAGAAAAAAAAACATGTGAAAGGGGCTCGAAATGAAAATTAGTTTTTGAAATTACGATGGAATCAGCGCAAATCAAACACTTCAAAAAAGGGATAGCTCAAATTTAAAACTCGCTTGTGATATTAAATGTATGATAATTTGTAAAACCATAGGAAAACGACAAAAAAGGCAATGAATTAATGCTGAAGAAAACAATTAGCAACTTAAGTACCATTTGGAAGAAATATATGAGAAAACTTATTTTTGTCACTCTTAGTAAAGAACTCTTCACAGATTGAAGTATTTAGTGATCGCTTGTTATTTTAAATCTTTTCCCTGTTTTAGTAAGATATTTGAAAAATTCTAGAAATAGTCTGCAGACATTATCAAAATTCTACAATGCTGTCTTTGCTACCAATTATAAAAAACATAAATCTTCTGAAAAAAATTTGATCTACCTAGAATTTTCAGAAAAGTTTTTTCAATTTATTGTGTTTCTTTGCAGCAGAATGTGTTTAACATATTGTTTTTATGTATTTTATAAACATAAAATTATATCTTAGGGCTTTATACATTTATTATTTTTTGCTTAGATTGACATAGTGGGACACACAATTTATATGTTTATTCACCCAGAAGATGTAGAAATGGTTAAATCTGAATTAAATAGTTTACTTTTTGCCTTTTCAGAAAAAGGTGAGTAAATAGATGTTTAAATATCAATTAATCAAGTCTTCTCTATTTCTCTGTAGCTTTGTTCCTTTTTCTGAAAAATTTGCTTTGTTAAATTCAATTTGTTTCTTGTTATACCGCTTTTACCAAATAGAAACATAAACTTTTAGAGTTTGTTTGAAGTTATAGCAAAATAAAGTTAATAACATTCTACTGCCATTCTGACAATTTGTTCCCTGTTCTGTTGAAGTTATTGATCGTCATGCCAGCAACAATGTATTGTGCTAGCATGTGAACTCTGAATGAGAGTCTCAACTGAGAAAGAGAGACAGTTTTCTATCTACTTTAATAAATTATGTTTTAGATTTCTCAGCGCACATTGACAGTCATATTTATTTATTTTTTTTTTTTTTTTACCTTTCAAAATTGCTTTAAATGATAACATCTCAGTTCTCCAGTAATACACTTTTATTAATCACAGTCTCATATGAGCCTATGTACAATAATTTCTACTTGTCCACCTACTCGCAGTTTAAAAATTTATTGTAAATATGATTCTGTTTAATTGCAACAAAAATAACTCAAACATAAATAAAGTAATGAAATTTTAAAAATACTAACGTGAAAAATCATATGAACTCCCAAAGGCAATGATAAAAATACTATACATACTTCAATAAAATTATCAAACCTATGGTATTTTAATGATTTCTAATGTCTATCTTGAACTACCTGGTTTTTCCCATTTTTCCAGATTGAATAACACCCTATATTTTTTAAGTGTCGTTGTGATGGCATTGTTAAGAAAAAGGTAAAATGAAAAATACAGGAATTGTGAATTTAAATTCTTACGTATTTTAATATTTTGTTTTGGAAATGAAGGTACACTTAGTATTTGCTATTCTTTTTGATTGCTTTAATTTTTAGATTGCACTAACAAAATACCTCGATGCTCTTTTTACTGTCGAATGAAGGAGAAAAACCAACCTCGATCAGAGGTTCAGACTTATCAGTTTGTTCATATAATGGGTGCTATGACTCCAATTGAAGAGGAAAGTGCTTCTGAAAATTCTCCAAGAAAAGGTAATAAACTTATATGTTTAAAAAATATGAATATATATAATATTAAATTTTAATAAGTAACTTTTCTATATTTAACACTAAACATACCAACACTTTTCAATACAATACAACATACAAAAACGGGTCTTTTGACCTGTTATGGTGTGATTAGTGTTAAAACTGCCATGATTATAGATATGAATTTTCATATCTTACACTAGTGGAAAAGATTTTCCTTAATTTTTATCCTATATTTAAACAAATATTTTAAAACGAATTAGTTAACAAATCAGTTTTTCTTCCCCATTTCTTTTTCGACACAAATGACATTACTTTTGTTTTTGTACAAAAAAATATTTTTTATGCAGTTTTCTAAAAATTTGTGCTCAACTTAGTGTGAATGTTGTTAGTGAATCATTTGTATATTATTTTTAATTAAGTTTCTTATTGAAATTTGCTAGCCTCACCAACATTTAAAGCCTTCATCAGAGTTGTTGATGCTGATCCTTACAATCAGCTGTCTCTTGAAGAAGCTATTGCTGATGAATACATTACACGGCACAGTTTAGATGGAACAATTATTTTTGCTGATCATAGGTATGTTATATGGTTTACTGTAGTTCATAAGCCAAATTATAAAGGATAAGTTGTTAATCTATGATTTATGATGTTGTATATTTTCAAAGATTTGGCTGTGCAATAGCTTCTTTAAAAAATGTAATTTAATCTAGTAATTAATTTATTGCTTAGTTGCATTGTTTGTTAATTTAAATAAAATTATTGTTTGTTTAAAAAATCATTAATTTGTTTTAGAGTTACACAATTTTTCAGCAAAAACCTTTTAGCATAGCAAGGTATGTGGCACAATAATGTTATATTTGCTTTATGGAGACATATAACAGTACCTAAAAATGTGTCTCTCATTAATTTGAATTGCGTTGTGAATATGAATAACTAGTTAGTGGAGAAAAATAATTAATATTCCTTGATAATTACTCATCACTATCGAACCGTTTCATTAATTTAATTATGAAATTAATTAAGAAAAAATTAGAATTAACAATTTACTATTCTAGTTCAAGTCTAAATCAACACGTGTGGATCGACACGTGCTTCACTAATACTTAAATCTAATTGCATCTAGGCTTAGATTTCTTAATAAAATTATTTATCTTGATTTAATATTTTATTATTTTTATGCAATCAAAGTAATTCAAGCATTTTCCTCCAAATAAATTATTTAAGCTAATCTAAAATCAGGTTCGAGCCTGTCAGGAAAATATTCAAATATATAACTAAAAGCTACTAAAATCACAATAACTGCCTAAAGTGAATCAATTAATAACTGCTAATAAATGAGAGTTAAGTTTATATAAAATTACAATATTTATTGAAAATCATATTAATCATGTTCAGCTCAAACAATTAAGTATAACATTCCTCATGTGGTTTAACATTCTAAAACAATTAAGTATAACATTCCTCATGTGGTTTAACATTCTAATTTAAACATGACAATGAAAATCATTACTAATCATTTTAATACAATAAAAAAAGATTCTCTGGAGCAGGGAAAGATAAAAAAAAATATTAAGTTTTCATTTCATATTAAGTTAAATTAGCGCGAGCACGTGGCACAGCTACCACGAAGTTAAGTTTAATTATTAGAATTACTTATTTGATAGGATCCTACGGATTTAATAAATAAAAAAAAATAAATTAGTTTATTTAAATTTAGCGTTAAACGAAGCAATATGAAAAGAAATAGGAAAACTTATCGTGATGTCCATCGGGAGATAGGGACGCGTCCGTCCCGCCGCGTTAACTTGATTCGGACCCTGCAGGCGCCAGTCACGACCATCACCTCGGGAAGCTAAGAGAGAAAAAAAAAAAAACTCTCCCTTCGTAGATCGCGCGCCACACCGTCCACGCTGCACAGGTTCGATGACGACATTATTTCGTCACAGCTATAGCTACTACCTATTGGTGGTTCGCTCGTACGTCAGAGCGGGAAAAAGAGAACTTGAAAACAGGGAATAAATAATTAATGAAAGGGATTTAGGGAAAACAAACATTACCTGCTCCAGGTTGAAATAATACCTTAACCTGCTTCCAGAGATTTAATACCCTAATATAATACATAGTTTTTCTTCATTTCCAAAATACTTGATTATACATTCACATACATTATGATGTCTGGCTTTTAAAGCAAAGCCCAGCGATATAACAATAATAACTATTGCGGAAAAAAACAAAACAGGGATATCCTTATCAAATGCACTGACCCATTAGTTGGTGGTGGCAGAGTGTGGTTATTTATTACACAGTAGAGAAACTTATAACAAAATAACTACTTATAAAAATAACGTATAACAGGTAACAGAAGATTAGCAACAAACATAAATTTGTCCTTATACTGGTTTGAGAGGAGGCTCTGCTGTTATGTAACTAAAGACTGTCTTCATTAATTTGTTAATGATGACAGAAAGTGAACTTTGTTGACATCACAGCCCTCTTTTGCCCTAGGAATGAACAAAGTCTTTGAAGCTGCTTGACCGGTTGATAGTATGTCTTGCACTCAAAGTCTGTTCTGCTACAAGAATAGAAAAAGATTCTTGTTATGAGATTGTATTCTCAACGACTATACTCTGAGAATTTACACTGGTATTACAGATGGTACTTTCGTCTCAGGACTCTGTGACTCATTCGACAGAGATGCCATACTGGGATCAGAAGAAGCAATCAGATGATCTGGAATATGCTTTCACATTTGATTTACGTAACGTTATTATATCACCACCTGTTGTAACAGCTTGGTAAGAAACTGAACCTGTGCGATTAATCACCGTTGCTGGAAAGCACTTTGGACCTTGTTCCTTGCTCTGCACAAAAACTGGATCGTTGACAGTTCTCAGTTTCCTCCTCATCAGCAGTTCTGCAGGACTAGCGCCTATTGTCATGGAAGGAGTGCATTGCTGTTGAAGAAGGAACTTTGCTAGACATTCGTTTAAAGCCTGTTTATCAAAATTGAAAGTGGAGTTATTTCGAGTTAACTGTGTAAGTGGAAGAGCGTTTTCAGCAAAATTTTGTACAAATCTTCTATAAAACCCCAATTAATCCAAGAAAAGATTTGACTTCCGTTTTATTTTTTGGAATTTTAAAACTATCAATAACTGAAATATTTGAGTCATCGGGATAAACTTTCCCATCACTAATTTGGAAACCCAAATATTTAATTTTGGACATTAAAAATTTACATTTAATTTTAAATTATATTGCCGCAGTCTACTAAAAGCAAGTTTAAGTTTTTCTAAGTGATCATGTATGTTATTTTTTGAAGCTATTATGTCATCTAAATAAACCGCAATTTGGAGTGGCTAAAGGCCAGCTGAAACAATTTGCATTAGGCGTTGAAAAGAGTTTGGAAAATTTTTTAGTCCAAACGGTACCCGATTCCATTAATAAAGTACACTATCGGTGACGTACGTGGGACTTGAAACTTTTGTTCACGCTAATATCCAGAGGTTGCTGGATTTTTTGTTAAACCTCTTGGAATAACGCTAAGTTCAGCACCGATGTTTTTTTTTTAGCTTCCGCCTTTACACTGTCTTTTATGTGTGCCCTCATGGAATCCATAATTAGTACTCCTTTGGAATTGAAAAAGGCACCTTCTCTCTTCTTCCAAATTTCTTGAAACTAATAGAGCATAATGTCCTCGTTGCACCAACCCTTTTCATCGCACCGTATTACGACGCTTCGAGTATTAATTTTCCTTGGGAATTGTTTTTTTCTTAAAGATTAAGAGCGGCTTCAACTTTGTGCCGTCAGCACAGCAGGCGAGCTTTACTGTGAAATGGTTCTTTTCTTGACCAGTTGTTATTGATACTGTTTTCACTCCACAAGTATAGATGATGCGATTCGGTGGACAATCAAATGTTAATGGAACTTCGTCCATATTTATAATATTTTTTAGGGAATACTTCCCTTCTGCAATAACTTTCCTTGTAAGCTGAAGGAAAGAAGCTTTTATTTCATCTACGTCGTCCAGAACAGCCTGACACATTGTTGTTCTGCTTCGAACTCTCAAGTTTTTACGACGCATGAAGCGGTAAACCCAATTTATTCCTCCCTTGAAATCCGTTATCTGCATCTGTTCTGTCATGGACTTCGCTCGGAGACGGATTTTAACTGTTGAAATGGAGTGTCCGGAATTTCTTTGGTCGAGAACCCATCTCAGTAAATTTTCCTCTAAAGTTTGGCCATTTTGCGTTTCCGTGCCGATTGGATAGCTTTCTGCCCATGCTTTTTAACTCATCCTTTTGTTTGCGCCAATTTCTCACCGCTTTCTCGTCCACTTCAAAATAACGGCCCACTTCTCTATTTCTTTCTTTTTCAGCTTTCACAACTACCTTGGGTTTAAACTCAGCAGTAAAACTCCGACAATGTTTCACAAACGTAATGTTGGATCAATGTTATCGAAGATGAAAGACAAAATACGAAAACAAAATACTGTGCAACTTGCTTTCCTCGTGATAAGTGGTAATGAAATACGACCTTCGACCCCACTCACTCGGTGTTGTCAAACCACGTGATTTAGCAAATAGCGGGAAAAAGAATG
>NC_092213.1:37848744-37938674 GCF_043381705.1 Parasteatoda tepidariorum
AAAGATACTTGCTTGCCGATTTCATTTAACTCTTTTTCTCTTTCTTCCTTAATTTTTAGATCTTTACTTTTACTTACATGCATTTTTGAAGCAAGATGGCACTTTAAATCATATTTCAGATGACGAAATGAGTCTGGCAATAAATCATTATCAAAAATGGCTCCCTCATTTATAAAATCATAGTTGAGTGTAGTGCCACAAGCTTTGCAAAACAGACCATTGTCACTTTTTAAAAACATTCCATCAGGCACCCATTTCAATAGGGCATCAACTGTACGTGCAGAAGATAAAAGATCAGACTTTTCTTCATCTGTTAGAGGGCACCAACGTAGACTTGTGCAGAGGAGATGAACTCTGAGGTTTTACTGCCTTTAATTCTTCAACCTGTTTCTTCAGATCTGAAAAATAAGTACAAAAAAGAAATTAAAAATAACATCAGTAATAAAAATATGTATATAATTTTTCAGAGACTCCAGCATTTTGTTTCAGTTTTTTAGTAGTAATAGTAATTATTAAACTAAAATTATAGTTCTCAACTTCTTTTTATGTATTGCAATTTTCCCTATTTAATTATTTTCCCTCATTTGTCTAAATACACAGAATATTTTGTAGCAGTTATAATTGAATAATGCTGAACATTTTTTAAAAAAATAATAATTATAACATAAATGTCAAAAATAGTATAATATTTTTATTAAATTATGACAGAATTACTAATTTAGCTAATAAGTTATTTTTATAATTTATTAAAGCAAAATTTTTAAATATTTTTATTATTGATTACACTGCCCAATTAATATCAGTCGAATCTCAAAAATACAGAAAGAAAAAGCACTACAAATAGTGAAAAATGTAGAAATGTAATAAAAACATGTTTATAATACTGCAGGTTTCACTGCAGATTTTTACTATTTATGAAAAAAAATTCAGCTTTTAAACAGGTATAATCTAAAAATAATTAAATTAAAAATGATTCTTTCTAGGCAAATAAGAATTAAAATACACCATTTAAAATGTTAATTTCTTTAATTTTGCTTTACATACAACAGTTGAACTTCAAAAATTATAAATAGTTCAGTACTGTCTTTGTAATATAATATTAGTGTATATTATTCAATTACAGTAGAGAACCAATTAACCGACTATCGCTATCCCGAATGTCTGAATTTCCCTGTTTTTGGATCGGCCCAAAAGTACCTATGTTATATCAGACCCAAATTACAAGAAAAAGTTAAACACATTTTAAAATAAGAAAAAAAGAAGCAAAGATCTCTTAAATTAAAAAAAAAAGTAGAAAAATAACATTAAAAAAGATAAAAACATTTGCAAGTTTAGACAAGAAAAACAAGTTTAAAAAAATACAACATTCACATGTTTATTTTTTGATAATTAATGTTCCCAAATTAACTAATTTAAAACAAAACCAATGATTAAAAAACTCAATAAATCACTTATTTATACAAGGGTAAACAGTAAAAAAGAAACTTATTAATCTAAATATGCACTTGTTAAGAAGGTGATAGGTAATAAAAGAGGTATGAGGTGATAGGTTATAAAAGAGGTATGTTACTCTCCAGGAAAATGCTGTAACTTCGAACTTACGTTATGTTAAATGTTGTAACTGATTTTCCAGTTTTTTGAATCACAACATAATGCCGTTTTTTATTGTTTATAAAACCCAACTTAAAAGAAAATTTTGGAAATAGTTTTAAAAAGAAGATAAAAACAATTAAGTAATTGCATATGTTTAATCATATAATAAGAAAAAAAAACATTTATTGAAACAAAGAACAGTAAGTTTTAATTTGTGCAAACCTACAGCGTCAACCTGTCTTTGACAACTTTGAAATCGCTAGGGTTTGTAATCCAACTTTCGCCATCTTTATCATTGACGTCATTACTTTCATTCAATATAACTTTTACCATAAATTTTTTTTCTTAATCTTATCAAGCGATCCACTGCTTCTTCAAAATTCTTGTCCCCATGCCTTTGCTAATTGAATAGCTTTCTCAGTTGTTAAAAGTCCCGAGATGGAAATGAAGATCCGGAAATCTTCATCTTTCCAATGATAAATCAACTGAACTATACCGGAGAATTCTTGTGGTAGATGCCTTATTGCTTGGAAGCCTTGAAACAATTGATCCAATTCATGACCCTCTTCACTAAGCTTTTTCACTGCTGTTTTATGTCTAGCAATAAAAATTCCTATGCTTTCATTTGTTGTTACTTTCCACATGGCCCAGAACAAGACCAGAAGACCGTTCACCGACAGAAAAATCATATACCATCTCCAGACTCTCCAAGATAAATTTCTTCTCTAGCCCCATACAGGACAGCAAATGATCAGGTGTCATTTGTTTGATACTTTATACCAAAAAACTCCAAGTATCTGAATGAGTATAGCTCTTCTTTTTGGTTCAAATTGTTGAACCAATTTCTCCCGAACTTTCTTCCCATCTAAACGATCTTGAATAAGCGGTCTGAACTCTTGTCTCAATTACATAAGACAAGGAAGTTTTCTTAATGTTTATTGCTCGTATAAATAACGGGCAATATCTTAGTATTTTTTAGGACTCTAGGGTTAGCACTTTTACTCACAACTAGTAATTTTCACTTATGTGTACCTGTCACATTGCTATGTCCAAGAACAGTAATTCGTTCTTTGCAATCTTTCACTCCAGAAGGGACACTTTCTTCTGATGCAAAATGCGTTTTTCTAGTAATGTATTTTCAGAACAACCCAGTTAATTCGGCATTGTAGACTAAATCTACAGAGTACCTTTCTTCAGACATAATGTTCGTAAATTCCTCTACAAACAATTCTGCATTTTCAATATCTGCCGACGCTTTATCACCAGAAATGCTTATAATTTTAAGTCCGTGCCGCTTCTTAAATTTGTTAAACCATCCCGAAGAATGATAATATTCAGTCTCCAGTTCTAAGAGTTTATGAAACTCTTTTGATTTTGCTTGTTCCATTATAATTGTCCGATTTAAAGGATTCCTGTCTGTTCGCCTTTGCCTTATCCATTACATCAAAACTTCATCCAAATCTTTATTTTTGGAAGGATGCAAAGTTTTTCAGTCTTTCATTAGTTTAGGAGAATCACTTTTGGCATAAAAATCCAAAATTGCAGCCTTCGGTTTTTTCAAGGTGTAAATCGTTGAGCTTCCAACGCCAGCACAAAACATTTTTACAGGTGTGCCACTGTCTAACTTTTTTAGCAATTTCACTTTCTGCAACAAACTAAGAATTCTCCGCTGCGAGGTCATTGTTCTCGTTTTTTCTTTTAGATAACTGTGTTTTAACAAAAGACGCTCACCTCGCAAAAAAAAAATAAAAATAAGCAGCTAACAGTTCAGAAGTTTTTGATACTACGTCTCAACCATGGTAAAGTTTCTAGCCATTTCTGATCAAAAGTAGTTTTATGTTTAGTACTTTTACTTTAGATTTTTCGCCTTCAGTTTCTAAAGAATTGCACTTATTCGAAATAGCATCTTCATTATCCAGAATTTAAATTCCTGGAATGCTAGACAAAGAATTTTCTTCTGTTTGCATTTAAGTTTGGAGCATGAAGTTGTATATGGAATTTCAAGTGAGATAGTTTATCTAAATTTTGGACAGGTAACTAGGAAACTATGAGTCGAATTTTTCTGCCTGTTGCATTTTATAGAAGCACCAGAAATATCGATTGTACTTTACATATACTTATTCCTCGCATTGTTCCTCCAATACTTGAAGTTGCCAGCATCCATTAATTTCAGACAGTATTTCAGATAAAGATAGCGTATCTAAATTTTGATCAGACAACTGGGAAATTGCAGTACTGTTTTTTTCCTTTTTTTTCTTCCTTTTATAGAAAAATGCGTCTCTTTTTCATATTATTCCACTCTTCAACGGTTTTTGTGAAGTCACATTTACCATTTAATTTTAAATCACTAACTTGTGCAACTTTCAATCGATTTCTGTAATTTGTAATCACAAGTTTAAGAAAATATTTATTCAACTGCATTTGAAGTTTATATTATAGATGTGAAGTTTTTGTATGGACAGAACATTACGATGAATATCACTTTTTGCAATATAAAATTTTTTGAGATACTGTGCTAATTCTATTATCTACGTATTTCCATTCAGAGATAGCTTAGTTTCTTCTGGAACTTTTCTAAGGTCCGAAATTCCCAAATTAGGGATGATTTCTAAAGTTTCCAGTCTTGTTAAAACATTCGTATATTTAAAAATAGACTACTTTCAGTTATACTTAAAGCTACAATAATAAAATTAATAACATTATAATTAACATAATGCAGCATTAAATAAAATAATATACATTGAAAATAATGTAAATTGAAAATCATGTATACAAAAAATAATTAAACTTTTGTTTTTAATACCTGACAAATAAAAAAAAATTTCAAAGATTAACTAAAAAATAACATACAAAATTACATAGTTTTGTTTTGCTCTACTAATGCGTTGAGTATGTACTTGTTAAACTTTCGATAGTCATACTCAATAACTCATAAGCTGTCTGTAGATATTGTTTTTTTTTTTTTTTTTTTTTTTTTTTTTTTTTTTTTTTTTTTTTTTTTTTTTTNTTTTTTTTTGATCTTCGTCGAATAATAAATAGTATTTTTTAGCTTTCTTAAGAGAGAAATTGCTCTCTTCAGGGAAGATTGTTGCAGAGATTGATGGATGCCAATAAACATTGGTTCAACAACAATAAACAAAACAAAACATGAAATATGGCATTACTCTAAAAAAATAATTAATGAAACAATAACTCTTAAACCTAGTGACTAGTGCAGTACAGCCATTTCTGGCTCTTGTGCCAATAAACTAACCAACCATATACTTTATGCCACCGTATTTTCCAAAAAGTGTACTACTTTTTTCATCAATACTTGAATGTTCTGAAAACAGCAAACTTTTGTGTAGCTTCATTCAACGGTTTATAAATTAGATGAACTTTATAATAGCAATCTAATGAAGCAATGGTAGTGTTGTTGATGTGTAAATTTATTTAAAAGTCAACTCGGAGCTTTTGTTCTATGAAACCCAAGATTTAATTGAGTTTTGTTGATGAGCCACATATATAACTGGGGATTTTACCATTGTCATGTATGCATAATCTTTTTCGGCATCTTCACTAGTAAAACTAGTTTGTATATAGTATTTTCTCTTCGGTTTTTATTCAAGAATTTTATGTAAAGCTCAAAGTTACTTTTTGTAAGCATTCAGTGCTTCTGCTGAAAAATACAGAAATTTTTATATGAATAAAACTTTAGTATAAAGCCATTTACATTAGTTAATATCTGGGTTATTTAAATTGATGAATTGCTTTAATTTTTTTTTTTTTTTAAATTTTATCTTTCTTTCATAGAATATCTACTATAACTGGACATATGCCTCATGAAGTGACTGGATTTAATGCTTACAAATTTATTCACACTGAAGATACATCTGTTACTTTATTTGCTCATCATCTCAGTAAGTTAACAATAATTTGTTTTAATTTTTTTTGTTCATTTTTTTTTAAACTGAAAAAGAGGGCAGATATACCATTGCAGTTTTGTATAAAAAAAAAGAAAACTGAACTTTTATCACAATAACACATCATTTATATTAACAAATCTGGCCTCTCACAGGCTTTAATGCCTAATCTCAGGCCTACAAAGTATTTTCTATGCCTTTTATCATTATAAATGTATGATTTGGAGAACCCGTGCATAACTTGCATACAGCCCTCAAAACTTTCCTCCAGATCAGCTACTTTACTTTTTTCTTCAATATTTTAAAAGGTCTATTGAACCGAAAGAAAAAACATTTATAAATAATTTAATAATATAGCTTTTTAACTAACTAATCATTTACAAAATTTTGCATTTACAAAGTATATGATAGCTTAATTCATACTAAAGTATCTAATTTGAGTAATATTTTAAATTTTTCTTTTTGAAACATGAAGTTCTTTGTTGATAGTTTTCCTGTGTAAAAGTTTGGCGTTTGTTTCTTACTGTTCCAGAAACTCAGTTTTGTGCTTTGTAGTGCTGCGATATTTCAGATCAGAAGTCTTTCATTCTTTTGAAAGGATACATAAAAATGGTGTTAAGTCAGTTAGGAAAAGTTATACCTGTGTGTTTGTTAAATTAAACCTGGGAATCTTAATCATTCCTCGCCAAAATACGACCCCTGAGAAGATATTTCAAATCACTTCGCTGGATTGGGCTTTCCTCCAAGGAACAACATCCTTCCTGGGCTTCTTTCCTTTTTGGGTTGGCACATTGGGGGAGGGAGTTGCATCAGAAGACCTAGGTCTCTTCGCTCCGCCACTCGCCGCAATGGCCCTCATTTTCCTTAACTTCTTTTTCCGGCTCTTGGACAATCCAGTGGCGCCAGACACACTGTCTCCTGAGTGCGTCTGGAGACCAGAGACTCCTACAGAGGAAGGGCCTGTGCCTTTGGACACCTCACCAGATTTCGAAGTAGACTGCAAAGCAGCGGTATTAGCACTGGGCTCACCCGAGGGCTTACCATGTGATACTGGAGATTATAAAAGAACTTTTTGAACAAGAACCTCTGCCTAATTCCTGAACGCATCCCTTGTTAACCGGCGCGACGGATGATGCCATATCCAAAGCTTTACTTTCGCTCATCATGTTGGTTGCCTGCCATTTAGTTTCCCAGTGAGGGGTATCCAGAGGGCACTGCTTGCGGCAGGCATTACCCCCCACCTGCTGTTTTCCACATTACCTCAAAAACTGAAGGGGGAAAAAATGACAAAACTAAATCAGAAATACAGTAAGTGCTTGAAATAATGATGTTTTTTAATATTTAATCATTTGATGTTTCAGTTTTGATTTTATTAAGAACAAATAATTAAAATCAAATTTGTTTCATGTCATATTATAAGTAAAACAAATAGACTAGTATCCAGGCATTTTTTTTTAACCACTTCCCTTATTATCCTGAGGTTACTCAGGCATAGAAGAATTTGTCATTTGTTTTATTACGTTTTTACTCTGCTGTAATTGGAGTCATGTCAAGTTTTGTTTGAGAGTTTCGTAGTTAATTGTGGGACTACACACGAGTTTGTGTGATTGTAAATATAAAAAAAGTGGTGTATCACTTCACTAGCATTTGTAAAGTACCGTAATTTTTGGAAGAAACGCCGCACCTATTGTAAACGCCGCACTCGCGATAATGAGACTTAAAAGAAGAAAAAATCATGGTAAACGCCGCACCCATAATAACAATTTAGCAGCAGAAATGAGTATGTAACATTAATTCCTCATAAATACTACTAATGTTTTAAATTAAAATTTATAAATATATAATTACAATAAATTCAAGAATGTAATCTGTTATTGTATATTTTGGACAAACTGCTCAGAACAACATGTTACAATCGGCATCTTTAGATAAAAAATTTAAGTAACTACATTTATATTAATTTAATATAAATGATTTTTTTACATTACTACATATTTACATTTTATAATTATTTTTTTTAAATTTTATTTATTTTTTGGAAATATACCTCTTTTATTTAACTAAGAAGATATTAGTTTATAAGTGGCACCCGTAACAATGATGTAGCGGAAAAAATTAAATATATTAAATTAATGCTTTATAAATATTACTAAAATTAAAATATAAATTAAAGTATAAAATGTGTAGTCTAACAAAAGCAAGAATCTGTTATTAAACACTTAGGACAAACTGCTCAAAATAATATTTTTACAATCGGTAATTGCTGGTGGTGCCATCTCTAGGTTAAGATTATATAACTGACTTACATTGCAACATATCTACATTAAGTGGGTCACATTCACTTAGCACGTTTTTTAAAGTGGGTCGCATCCACTTAAAATTTAGGTTCACTCAAACCCTTTAAATTAAAACCTATTTTTATAGTGTCCGGAGAAATTGCTTTCCAAGCTTCTGAAACCCATCGAGCTACTTCTCCATATGAAGCTCTTTTCAAATTTCCGTTTTTTGTGTACGAGTGATTTTCGCCAGCCATCCATGCCTCCCAAAGTTTTCTCATGTGGCTTTTGAAACTTCTATTTACTGTTAAATCCAGCGGCTGGAGTATTTTTGTTAGCTCACCTAGGATAACAGCTAAAGAAGCTGAAGCTTTTTTTCTTCCTTTTTCATCGAGTCCAGCAAATGTGCCTGCATTGAATCCATCACAAGAATGCCACTTGGCTGGGAAAATGACCCTTTTCTTTTACGCCAGACTTCATTAATCCAGTCGAGCATTATTTTCTCGCACATCTAGCCCTTCTCGTTGCATTTTCTGACGACGTCACTTGGGAAAATTTCCTTAGGCAACGTTTTCCGCTTAAAAATCAGCATCGGTTTTAATTTTTCGCCATTAGCAGCACAGGCAAGCACACAAGTGAGGGATGTTTTTTCGTGACCAGATGTAGCAATTGAAACTGTTTTATCACCGGTTTTATTTACTGCTCGGTTGGGTGGGCAATCGCACCTCGACGGAACTTCGTCCATCTTGACGATTTGGTATTCTTTAATTCTTTTCTGAGCTCTTAAATCCTTAATATAATTCAAAAAGGATTCTTTTTTTTTCTTTTCAGTCATCTGGAAGACTTTGGCCAATCGTTGTATTTCTTTGCACAGATAATTTCTTTCTTGTCATGAACCGATGACACCAATTTGGATTGCCGTTGAAATTGGAAATTCCTATGTTTGCAGATATCTTTTTGGCTTGTAGACGAATTTTAATGGTGGATACATGAAGCGTTCAAAATCCATCTTGTGTTGTTCAAAAATCCACTTTTCTAAAACATCTTCTAGCTCAGGCCAGCGCACAGTTCCACTTTGTCTTGCCCTTTTCATTTTCGGCATGTTTTCTAGGCTTTCTTTTTCCGACAGCCATCGGCGAATGCATCTCTCATCTACTTCAAATTCTCACGCTGCTGCACAATTTCCTATACTTTCAGCTTGTTCAATAACTAACAGTTTGAAAGCAGCTGTATAACTCATATGTCTTTTAGGATATTATATTATAGTATGAAAAAATATTATCAAATATTAAAAAGAAAACTTTCCGCAATTTAATTTCTCTACACTATGCAAAGCAGGTTGTAACAAAATGAGAAAAAATGTGAAAGATCTATCAACCACGTGGTTTGACCAGAACTAGATAGAGATCAACCCACTTTCTTTAAGGGGTGGTGGGTTAGCAATAGTGGCACCATCTTCTGCTATAATTTGCAACTATTTTTATTAAAATTTTTATTTTCTCTTTGAAAATGTAAAATTTATTTTTAAAATATAGTAAACACTGCTCTTAAAATTTTAAAACTTTTAAACTCGTAAACGCCTTGGTGTTTCTTCCATAAATTACGGTATCACTTTTGTCCCTTGTTTTAAAAACTATCAAAGACTAATATTTAACTTTTTTCATGTACCCTAGATAATCCAGGATAGTAAATTGATGGTTTTTTAAACATAAAAAAATTAAATTTTTAACTTAAAGCTTGTGTATTAAGTTTTGTTTTTGTTACTTGTATGAATACTTGTATGTTACTTGGTCATGAATAAAAAAAAAAAAAATATAAGTTAATTTTTTACTTTTAAAAAAAATAGGTAAAGGAAGTGGTTAAGGATAATAAATTATATGTATGATTTTTTTAAGTGCAAAATAAAACATCAAAGATTTTTATCTATGTTCATTTAATGATATAAGTCAATAGTACTAATCCTTCAGTGATGTTTTAAAATAAAAATCAGTTATTGAAGGAATATTGTATTCGCCCAATATGAAAGTTTTTAGGCCAATGAAAGGTTTATTAGATATTTATTATTTTAAATTCTACTCTAAGGAAAATAATTTGCTTTATAATGTTTTTATTTTTAAAGTACTGTAATGCATAGAAGTAATATTTTCTTAAGATAAAAGACAAAATAAGCTTTCAATTATATAGAATTACTTTCTTTTCCTTTTTAGTGTTTTCTAGTGATAAAGGTACTGGCATGATAGTATATCGTTTGCGCACAAGAGACGACAAATATGTATACCTAAAAACTGTTGGCTGTTTACAGTATGATAGCTGTACATCTCAAGTCGATCATTTTGTTTGTGTCAATCAACAACTTGGGTAGGATCTATTTATTGTTAAATTTTTATTTTACATTAAAAGATTGCTTAGCTTTTTTTTATTAACTTCAGTATATTCATAGTCATAAAGGATTAACTTCTTGACAATAGAAAATATGTAATTAAATTTTATTGGAAATAAATTTCATAATTACATATAAAACAATTAAAAACTCATAATGGCCTCTATTTGTTACAAGGGTCAGTGGAGAAACTTTCTTATTTATTACAGATAAGTTTTCAGTCGAAATGTCTTATTTTTAGGGCCAAATCCAATGGGGTCCACTAGTATGCATATATTTTAAGCTCACTTCTTCTTTTTTGGAATTTATGCCTAAAATTGTAGCATAATAAAAGTTACTAATTGTGTTCTTTTTGCTACTAACTGCAGTAGAAAATGATACTAAAACATAGTCTCTTACAAGGTCGGTTGTCTGCATGATCTGAGTGGGTGATGGATCTACTTCTTGAGTAGCAGTGAACTTTTACAGTAGTAGTACTTTTTTTGAATTAGATTTTGCAGTCCTTCCAATTAACAGATTTGTAGCGTTGCTCACTTGAAAATGGTAAAGAGATATTTGATTAGCAATATTTGATTGGATGTCACATACAATGGTTTAATTGCACAACTTACGTTCATAATGCAGTTGAAGAAATCCAGAGCGGAGTTTACCACTACTTTCTTGGATTTTACCTGATGCCAAACTTTTGACTTTATTAGCCCTCCAATGCCATCTACTGCATCTTTTCCATGGGAAGTAGCAAAGAAGTTCCACTCACAATTTAATTGAAAATTTTCCTGAAAGAAGCACAAGTTCAAAATTGTATACTTATTTTTGAATTGTGCCTCGCAGGCATCGAAAAAAATCTTTGTTCTTCGTAGCTGAGGATACTAAATTTTTAAATCCGATAAAATAGCATTTAAAAATGCCCATACAGCATATTTATCATGCTGAAGTTCGTTGCTTACTACCACAAAAGATCGAATAATATCTTTTAGCCATGCACAGCATGTGAATATCGTAATTTGTGGATGAGTCCAGTGCGCACTTTGGATTTCATCCTGAGACACTCTACTGTAGTTCTCAGCAAAGTCCACTTGAAGTATCACTTCACGATCCTCAAAACCTCATTCATTTACCTTTAATTTGATATATTATATGTTACAATTAAGACATTGAAATTTCAACCCTCATGTCCACTTTTACATGGAAATGCTCTATACGCTTTAAACAATAGATAGAGACATTAAAAATGAAACAGAGACGAAAAGTAGCTTAAAATAATAATATATTTATATCAACACAATTATATGTTAACTAAATTATTTCTTAAACATGTAAAAAATTGTAAGTTGTTTCATAGATTTCATTCTATGATTACTTATTTTTTCTTTCACTTTACAGAGTAACATTAACTCATGTTCATCAACAATGTCTCTTTGCTCCAAACCTTTAAGAACACTGTCCATATTTCTTAACATTTCATCCAGCGAAACTGATCTTTCTTTCTTTGGAGTATCCATTTCTGTATCGCTGTCGTTTTGTTTATGGTCATTACTCAAAACTGGCCTTTTTTATTTCGTTATTGTAACTCATTACCTCCTTGAGAAGTTCATTGATTTCAAGTTTTAAATTTTGAACTTTTGAAAATTTTAATTCTTCAAAATCATTTTTAAAGAACATTGTAGAAAAGGTAGCAGATTCTGCCAACCATGTCGCAAAGTTTCAGGCGTAACATTCCATATATTTGCGACACAGTAAAGAGAATCTTTTATGTCAAACTCTTTTAAAAATTCTGTGATCTTGCTCTGATTGATAGAACGTAGCATTTTTCTCCAAAATGTCTTTTTTATATTTACATTTTAAGAATCTTAATATTCCTTTATTCATCAATTGAATAAGCGAAGTAAAATTTGGTGGTAAGTACATTACCCGAACTCCTGATTTAGATGAAATTTCAGCTAAAGGATGCGCTGTACAATTATCTAAGACAAGGATAATCTAAGTATCGCTCAGAAGCCCAGCAGCATTGCAATGAGCTCAAGCTTTCGGAACAAAATTATTGTTAAGCCACTCTTCAGTCAATTCTTGCGTAATCCATGCAGGTTTGTTTGCTTTGTACACAACAGGTAGACTGAATGTTTTTCAATACTCGAGGTCTCGCTCTTTTGCTGATTACCATCAGCTTGTGGCAATAAGATCCAGAAGCATTAGCACGAGCCAACACAGCCTCTACTTTATATCTTTCACTTCGGATGGATTGCTTTCATCTGCGGTGGCTATGGTTTTTCTTGGAATATAGTGGCAGAGAAGAGCAGCTTCATCAGCATTATATATTTGATTGAAAGATAAATAATTTTCAGCAACAAATTTGGCAGCTTCAACGTCAGATAATGCCTTTCCCCCTCAAATTCTTAATTATTCTATTCCGTTTTTTAAACCTATCGAACCATCCTGAAGAATTATCAAAAGGCGTTTCTATACTCAAGTCTTTGTGGTAGAGCCTCGTCTATGCCACAATAATTGCGCCAGTCAAAGGCACTTTCGCACTTCTTCATTGTTGTACTGTAGGAACATCATATGTCACATGACTATTCATATTACTTTCATGAGAGTTGCGAATGGCAACAGATCAAAAAATAATAATAAAAAATGAGTGTTCTAAAAAATGTCTGCTGATCATTTTTTATCCTGTAACTCTGTTGCGTACAGTACCCATTATATTATTCAAATCTTCGTTGTTATCATTGCATATCGTTTTTCTTTTATCCATCTCTAAAGGTATATTACTTTTTGTGAAAAACTGCTGTACTTTTTCCTTCTGTTTAATTAAATCATAAATAGTGGATTTATCGAGTTCATATTCTATGCAAATATTAGCCACTGAAGTTCCAGAGTCATATTTCCACATTGACTTATTAATGAAATTAAAATTGAAATGACATTAAAATTGAAACGGAATTATGCTTCCTCTTCTTCGAACTTTCGACATGATTTCTTGATCGGTAATGAAGTCTCTTTGTTCTAGTCATTTAATACTATTTTTCAAATGCATAACTAGATTGTCAGTAGAAATCCGTTCTTCTGCTGGTTCTTCTTCGCTGTCCACACTTTCAGTATCACTGTCCTGTTTGTTCAAGCTATATTTTTGATTTCCTCGTCTGTTAATTGAGGCACAGTTGGGGCATCTTCATCCAACTTTTCACTGTCACAATAACTTTTGATGTATTGTAATAATTCTTTCACGCTATCTTTCTTTTTGTTTGGAAACAATGACAAGCTCGTCCTCATCATTACCAAAAAAAAAAAAAAAAAAAGTTGATGGCCAAATGTCCTTCCAAGCATTTTTAAGGGTTTTCTGGTCGACTTCTTCCTACACTTTTGCTATGTTCCTTATTGCAGTCTTTATGGAATAAAACTTCACAAAATCTTGTAATATTTGACCAGCATCGACCTTAGGAATTGAGTTTTGTATTTGAACTTGAAGGACCTCATTATACCGTTATCCATAGGCTGCAAAATTGAAAGCAGTTAGGTGGTAAAAATACAACGGAAACATATGCCCTTTCCATTATTAATGGTATTTTGTGGGCAGAGCAAATGTAAAGGATTAGAAGTGGCTTTTTCTCTTCCAAGCTAATCGATAGAAAATGTTTTCTTACTTGCGGCACAAAATAGTTATCCAGCTATTCTTCTATGAGTTGCTGTATCATCCATGCTTTTTGATTGGATTTATAATTGACGGGTAACATTTTAAATTCCTTTGGGACGCAAGGGCAAGCACTTTCCCCGATTGCAAATAATTTGCATTTGTGCGTACCCGCTGCCTTTGCACATGCCATAATAGTCATTTAAAGTTTTTTAACCATCCAGTACTGTAGCTGCACTCCTCTTGATTGCCCATTTCTTCATGAAAAATCTTTGCTTGGGCCATTAACGTTGGTCCTGTTAACGGTATGCCTTCACTACAGCATTGTCATACCCACTGAATCATAACTTTATCATGATCCTCGTTTTTGGCATTTCGAATATATTTCCGATCTTTCATTGCAAGAGGTATGTCAGTTTGAAAAATCGTCAAACTGTTTCTTTTTCTGTTTTTTGGTATCGTACACAGTAGACTTTTCTATTTTATATTCCTCATACAACTTAGATACTGAAGTGCCCATGTCTAATTTTCTCAGCAATTCCACTTTTTCTTTAATGGATAAAAAAAAACATTCTTTCTTTTTTTTTTTTATACGGAAGTGAAGATATCGTGAGTAAAATAACATCACTAAGATTTTAAGCATCAGTTTTATTTTGTCCTGGGATGATCAACTTTTTTGAAACCATTTATCACAGCTTCTTTTTTTTAACAGCTTTCCAAGCTTGGGTCACCCATGCGGCGACATCCTCCTAACTTTCACAATCTGCAGTCCGGATATAGTGTAGGAGTGGATACCACGCTCCATCGGATTCTCCCACTGCCGCCTTACTCCTTGCTTGAAAACCCCTTTGAAAGTCTGGTCAAGAGGTTGAAGTATCTTCGTTAGGCCACCGTCAATGACAGCAAGTTCTTTGGGGGGGGAATTTTCCACACAAATCTTTAATAGATTCTTCTTTATGGGATCGTGGTGAGTCGAGGATCAGTAAACCGCATGGCTGGAAGAAAAGCACCTTTACGCTTCCTATACACCAAATACAGCCACTGCAGCATTATATCCTTGCACACAGCCCCTTTTCACTTGTTCTAATTATTATGTCTTTAGGAAAATCACCTTTTGGTATAGTTTATCTCTTGAAGATTTGCAACGCTGTAAGCTTCTCCCCCATTACGGAACATCCTAGCACACAGGTAAAGGACATTTTATCATGGTCTCTATGGCTCCGGATTTTGCCCCTGTTTTATCCACAGTCCTGGTGGGAGGGCAGTCAAAGGAAAGCGGAACCTCGTCCATGTTTATTAATTGATGTGTTTCGGGCTATGTTCCTCAAATTTTTTTTAATATCAAAAGTTAAGAAAGAACCCTTTTTTCTATTTTTCCCTTTTCCTTTTATTCCTTTTCCTTTTATTCCTTTTTTAACCCTTTTTTGGCGCACAGACAAATTCTTTCGCTTCATAATCCTGAAACAGCTATTCGGTCCTCCTGTGAAATCTAGAGTACCCATCTGGCTGGCAAACAAATTCGCCATTCGCAAACCATATACGAATCCACACTGTAGAGAGGGACAACTCTTTGGCCCTCCTCTACTCTTTAATTCATGCCATCTGGTTATCCTCCAGCACTGGCCACCCAACAGTGCTATTACGTTGAGCACGCTTAGTCTTGGGTAGTTGAGACAATACTTCCTCCGTATGCACCGTTCATCAACATTGAATTCTCGAACAGCACCCCGATTTCTTCAGCTTAATTACTGAGATCTTAAACTCAGCCGGTCTCAAACAGCTCAAAACAAGTTATATTGAAATTTAAATAAAACAAAAATATCAAAGAAAGAAAAATATTAACAAAATGAAAACGCAACAGAAGATTAAGCAATAAAGGAAATAAGCTAAGGAAGAGGATGGTCGAACTCTTAAGATAGAAATCCGAGCAATGAAAAAAAGAAACCAAGAAAAGCACTCTCCCAAGCATTTAAAACAAATTTCTATATTCCCCTTTTCCTTCCCCTACATTCTCTTCTTAAATCAAACTTCAGAAAACAGCTCTTTTTTCTTTTTTTTTAAACTGACTCCACCTAGGATTGTGTATAATTCTCACACATTGCTTTTTCCCCTCTTCACTGACCTTCAGTTGAAAGTTTAAAATTCTTATTGAACATTTTAATTGTAAGAATACTTAAGGTCATCCCAAGCTCATCTGTACCATCCACCTGTTTCTAACAAGCAGCTAAAGAAAAAAGGGGAGTAGAGAGGCATCCCATGCTTACTGACACAACCATGACAAGTAGATGAGGCATATTTCCTTGAAGAAAACAGGTGTGGGGAAGCGTTAGTTTTACAGTGAAGGTCATCACTGGCACCACCCTGATTTTCTTCATTCATTCCTTTCTGATTCATGTTTCTCCACTCCATGCTGGTCCCCTACACTCAACTGCTGTTTCTATGGCAGAAGAGAAAAAGAGACTTTTGTTCTCTTGCAGATAGGGGTCTCCAGAAAGTGATTCTAAGAAAGGATAGGGGAAGGGGAAAGTTCCAGGTGTGTAGACCATTCTTTGGAGTAACATTAAACCTGAAAAAATAAATCAGAAGCACTAGTAGTAAAAATGATGATGAAATTTCCAGTGGGGCTTACATCTGTCTCAAGTTAGAAAGTGATAACATATTAAGCTGATATAATATTTATTATAATTCAGTTTAACTATAATAGTTTTTTTTAGGTTTGGGAAATATTGGGCTCACAGTATGTCTTTGAATTTTGTTTCGTTGACAAGCCAGACAGCAAAGAGTCCATTCGATTATGTCTTTTAACATTGATGAACAGATGAAGCTATCTTGTAGGAGATGCTTGGTGGCACGAATACCTGGAGGTGACATTGTGTAATGAGCAGAAGATTTTGAGGTTGTCTCCCATTTTTAAAGGTTTTTTAAATCTATCGCTAAGTTATTGGAAGGGAGATTAAGTTTTAAGTTTCTCATCATTATTTTGGCAATCATCTAAGTTCTTAAGATCAGTTGTTGAAAAATTAAGTGCGTTTATTCTGAGAACATCTGCAACAGTGTTGTTTGAACCGGAAACTTGTCTGATATCCGTGTTAAACTGCGCGATAAAGTCTAAGTGCCGAAGTTAGATCCGAAAACAAGATTCAGGATTTTTTTAAAAGCAAAAACTGAAGGACGATGATCAGTATACAAAGTAAACTGTTGAGCTTCTAAAATATATCCGAAGTGTTTTGTAGTTGAGTAAATTGCTAACAACTCCCTGTAATTTTTATCTGTTGTGGTTAATATCTGAGAATGAAATGCTATTGGACGAATGTATTATTAAATTGTATGCATCTTGATACTCAAGAAAGAATCATGATGACTTAAAACTATGTTTAATAATCCAACAATAAAACGTAAGTATAATGAAATAACACACTAGCCAAAGGTAATCAGAAAAATAGCAGCAAACATCAACAAGTAAAGTTCTTATTATACTCTCTCTGAATCGAGATGGCAGCGTTACTATTCAGCAACTAAAGATTGTCGTTGTGGTTTCTTTAGTGAAGAAAGAGTGCGCCGGCTGGCACGACTACACATATTAACAGATTGAGATTTTGAAAATCCTCATTAAAAACTACAAGAAAAAAGATGGTCATATCCAAGATAATTCACTAATATTGTGGGCCGAGAAATGCGTAATTCGGAATTAGCGATATGTTATAATGGCGTAATAAAATATTGAGATTTAAAGAACCAAATAGAAATAAAATAGCAATGCATAGTTTCCAAACTAGCAATTATAAAACTGTATGGATTTGTCAAGAGATCTTTACTAATCAAGTGGGTCGAAATAAGATGTGATTACTTAAATGTGTGATTTGAAATTTGTAGTGTGCTTTAAAGTCATATTAAATCATTGATATTTTAAAAACTATGTAAGAAAAAGTAGCAATAACTGCCAAGAATGTTGTTGTCATAAAAAAAATGAGTAAAATAAAGAGTATTACTAAAATAATGATAAATGACTTCACTCGTGTTAAGTATTACGAGTACGCATAAGTAAACTGTAACAAATTAATAATGATACCGTAATTTCGCAGCGAAACGCTACCCTGGTATACATGCTGGGCTGGATTTTACTCTACCAAAGAAGGTATTGACTACAAATTTAACACATGTTCTAAATACGCATACATATATTAGTTAAATAAAAAACCTATAAAAGGATATTAAATATACAAAAAAATTTAAACAATCCTACTATATAAAATAGATTTCAATAACTTTCTAAGTAAATATTAAGCATTCTCTAATTTTAATTTGAAGTAACCATTAAAATATGAATTAAATAATTAATGTAACAAAAATCATTAAAATAAGTATTAAAATTTTTAGAAATAAACCGATCTTACTTTTAAATCAGCATTAAACGATAAATCCAAACAAATTTTGTGCAAAGAAAAACTAAAATTTATTCAGATATCAAATATAATCACATATAAATCCAGCGGCTCTCTGTATCCAAGCAAAATAAGTTTATTAGTTCATTGTTTATTTCGGGCTCATCCCCATCACTAACACTTTCATCACTTTCGGTTTCATTTCCCCCGGATATGAGTTCAGCTTTCTTGAAACCGTTTATCACTGTTTCTTTTTCACTGCTTTCCACGCTTGTGACACCCATACGGCGACCTCATCATAATTTGTCCTCGCATGTGTCCAGATTCAGTGCAGGAATGAATGCGGCGCTTCATCCAGTTTTCCCACAGCCGCCTCACTTCTTGTCTGAAAACCCCGTTGACAGGAAGGTCAACCTTTGTTAGGCCGCCGGGGATAGCAAGTTCTGTGGACAATTATTTTTTTTTTGCACAAAGCTTTGATAGAGTCCACTTTATGGGAGCGCAACGAGTCGAGGATTAATAATCCACGCGGCTGGAAAAAATCACCTTTCCTCCTCCGATATACCAAATCCAGCCACTGCCCCATCATATCCTCGTGCGTCCATCCCTATTCGTTGGCTGTAATTATCACGTATTGAGGAAAATTACCTTTCAGTATGGTTTTCCTTTTGAAGATCAGCAACGGGGCGGAACATCCAAGCACACAGGTGAAGGACATTTTTTCATGACCAGTGGTTACTGCCACAGATTTTGTTCCCGTTTCTTACACAGTCCTGTTTGGAGAGTAGTCAGAGGAAAGCAGAACCTCATCCATATTTATCATTTGTCTGTGATTAAGTCCACATTTCTCCATCATTTTAGATAAAAAAGAAGCCTTTTTTTCAATCCAATCAGAAGGCAATCGTTGACCTACTGTGGTTTTTTGTCTCACTGACAAGTTCTTTCTCTTCATGAATCTGAATCACCAATTCTGGCCTCCTTTAAAATCTGGAATTCCCATCTGGGAAGCAATTAATTTCGCTTGCACGCAAATTCAAACAGTAGAGAGGGACAACCTTTTGGCCCTCTGCTCCTTTATCCATGCCGGCAGGTTATCCTCCAGCACTGGCCACCCAACAGCGCCGAGCATGCTTCGGATGTACCATTCATCGACATCAAATTCTCGAGCAGCAGCCCGATTTCTAATTTCTTCAGCTCTTTTAATTGCTGAGAGCTTAAATGCAGCCGTATAACTTTTCCTCTTAATGGGAGGCATCTGAAATATATAACTTAAAAACAAGTTATACTGAAATTTAAGAAAAATGAAATAATAAAAAAAATTAACGAGACAAAAATATTAATGGAACAAAATATTAACAAAACAAAAACGCAACTGAAGATCGGAATTGAAGATTAAACGATAATAAAAATAAGCTAAGGACGAAGTTGATCGAACTCTTAAGGCAGAAATACGAGTAATGAAAAAAAAATCCAAGAAAAAGCGCTCCTCTTCCAAGCATTTAAAACACGTTTCTGTATTCCCCTTTTCCTCCCCCTACTTTCTCTTCTCAAATGAGACTTTGGAAAACAGCTCTTTTTTATTTACTGACTCCGTCTAGGAGGGTGTAAAATTCTCCCACATTGCTTCTTCCTCTCTTCACTGACCATCAGTTGAAAGTTAGAAATTCTTCTTGAATAATTTAATTGTATGAATATTCAAGTTCATCTCCAGCTCATTTGCACCATTCATTCATCAAACATTCACATGTTCTTAACAAGCAGCTGAAAAAAAGGGGAGTGGATGCTTACTGATGAAACCAAGAGACATATTTCCTGGAAAAAACGGGGAGGGGAGCGTTTGTTTCACAGTGAATGTCAGAATGTCATCACTGGCACCACATTGATTTTATTTATTTATTCCTTTCTGATTTATGCTTCTCCACTCCACGCCCATCCTCTACACTCAACAGCTGTTCCTATGGCAGAAGGGAAACACTGTCTGGAAACATGGGGGGGTGCGTTGACCATTCTTTGTAGTAACAATAAGCATGAAAAAATAAATAAAAAGCACTAGTGACAGGTGGAAAAAATGATGAAATTTCCAGTGGGGTTTCTAAAAGGCAAATTTTTCTAAGGCTATATTTAAAAAAAAGTAATGCTACATAGGCTGCCCCGTTAGATACGCCTTCCTATTAAATTTTCAAGTTTTAAATCAACAACGCTGTGGCGTGTCTCCGCGAAATTACGGTAATAATAATTTATCGTAAATTGATATTTGGTCCCAGCATCGTTGATTCTCAAAAGGGTGTGTAACATAAAATCTTAAACTTCTAATTTCCAAAATTTTTACAGCTTATTTTGAAATTGTGTGTTCTCATGCCTGATAAAAACTAAAACAAACCAAAAATACAGTGGATTTTTAGTTCTGTTTCATTGAGCATTTTGTCATCGGCCACTTATGTTCACTTTTTATTTTCAGTGATATGGAAGGCAAATCACAGCTAAAATATTTCACTGATCAGTATATTCCCCATATTAAAGGAAACTCTACTTCATCTCTATTTGAGTCAGTGAAAGCTCTTCAGATGTCAAGTAGTAAAACTTCTCCTGCACAAAATGGTAACAACATGTCTACTCACAAAAATACTAAAGTTGTAACAAAAGAGTTAGATGTGATCTCATGCCAAGACAGTGGACACAGCAATGCAAACACTATCATCATAGATGATTCTAGACAGTCTGAAATTTCAAGCTCAGAGTTCATCCAGGGAGATAGCTTATTGGGTAATTCTGATCCAACTTTTATACTAAAATATCCTTTCTTGTCTGTAAAATGTGATGACAGCCAGTTGTCTGAAAATAGTAACGAAAAATGTATAAGCGAAATTTCGGTTATGGGAAATAATTGTGATAACAAATCAGTATTAAATTCTAAAGATGATAATATATTAGCCACTCTGTCTCCGAATATCACCCTGCAAAATTTATCAGCTGTAAACAGTATTAATGGTAGTGGTGTCAAAATTCATGGCAAGTTAATTGAAGAACATGATGATAATGTAATTCCATCTAAAACTGTTGAGATTTCTTCTCCTTTCTTTAGTTTATGCCCAGTAAATCATTCCAACGGTACTAATGAAAACTTAAAGCTAGACAATTTAAATGTCCGTCATGTAAGTGAATATGATAATAACAGTGAAAGTGATGTTTTTTTGCGTAATGACCGTTCTAATGAATCTTTGCACAGTGAAATTTAAAACAGTATATCCAAAGACAGTTTAGATGTTTTCTCTGATGTTTCTAATCTCTCAAAGGATTTATCTTTATTCTGAATGCATCTAAAACAAAATACACAATCAAGCACCCTAGACTCTGATATTTCCGCCCTTTAAGGAAAGATTTGAGTAATTAAACTTTTCAAGGGACAGATAATTCCACAATGCAGTTAGTTAAGTAGATTTTAGAAAGAAAAAAATGAAGATTTTAAAGAAATATTAATCTCTAACAGTAATTTATCACCTTTGTTAAGTTCGAACCTACTTCATGAGAATAGCAGTTCCTCCCTCTCATCCTCATGTACTGAGTGGAATGATTCTTTTCAGCCACAAGATATATTGCTAGGCAAGTACATTTTGTCTGTCATTCGATTGATTAACTGATTTGAAATCCTGAAGTATTTTATTTGTACCTCTTGATCGTCATTAAATAGCTTAGTATGATAGTTTCCAACTTGATGTAGGAGTGCAATGTAGTATTAATGTATGTTGTGTTGCATTCTGTTCTTTTTCTTTAAGCAAATTAATTAAGTTTCAAATAATTGAAACAATCACGCTCATCCCCCAGTGAAAAGATACGCTTAAAAACATGGTTTAAAAATGAGTTAATAAATTTGCACCTGGAATAATATATAAATTGATAACGTCTGCTAATAAAATTTCTAGAGCTAGAACATATCGCATACGTGCTCTTTTGATCAGAATAAATAAGGAAAAGAAAGTAAATTTTCACCAACAAATGTTTATGTTTATTTGTTCTTTATACAGGGATTGTTTTCTAATCGAACTCTGTTCTTGAATATGATACATCAATCTAGATATTTTATAAGAACCAAGTTGTAGGTGCGATATAGCTACAACTGGTTCTTGCGCCAATAACTCCCAACTGTTCTCGAATATAAAGAGATTTTTGTTTCCATAAATGTTTTTGAAAAAATAATAAGGATTAAGAATAATATATTACTTACTATTTGAAGAAATATGTTATTTTTTTCTAGTCAAATTTTCTTTTACATTTCAAATCCATTTTAGCACTTGCAATATTCTTTGCGTGACAAAACGAACATCTTTATTACACGATGACTAATAAAAGCAAGTGCTATGGTGAAATAGATTAAAATCCAACACCACAATAATTACTCAAAGATCAGATTAATGCACCCCGAACCAGTCGGAGGTGGTAGGCGAGATAGGACATGTGACTCTCTCCAGACTTAGCTATGAAAGATCTTGATGTTAAAGGAAGGAAAGAGAGGAAACCTCCCGAAGAACTATGATCAGTTTTGTTTTCTTCATGCAAGAAAATTTTTTGTGTAACAAAAAAAATTCGAAAAAAAAAAAGTTGGGAAAGAACTACCTGCTGTTTGTTTACTTAAGTAACTACTTTTTTTTTTTACTCACCACATGACTTGCACATATTTCCAGGTTATTTTTGAAAATACTTCAATATGACGTCCCATTCCTGAAGGAACCTTTAAAGCACTCTAATTGAAGAAAGCCATCTGGTACAAAAATGTTTTAAGATTTTTTTGGCGTCATTAGAATATGACTACTGCAATATTTACTAACAATCTTGGAATCAGGAGCATTTGGTGAAAAACTTGGCTGGCACATCTGATCACTTCGGTATCAGATCACAGATGACTCAGAAGCATCGGAGTCTAGTTTCATTAAATTAATGTGTTTTAATATATCACTCCTACCACCCTGGCTGATATTAAAGTCGTAGGCACTCATATTGCAATATTCATATGTGTTTATCTTATGTGTTAGAATTTTTTTATGGTGGAAAATTAATTTTTATACTATTCAGAAATACTTTAATTTGCATTACTTATTTTATTATTTAAAAATAAAGTGCAAGCCCAGAGCGCACATGTTAAAAATATATTAGATTTAGATAAGAGCACTCAGAGGTTATCATGGGCTAGTTAAAAAATGCAGAACGGACCAGCTGTCACAGGGCATGCAGGGTAGAAAGAATAAAGTAGTTTATTGTTTCGGATTGGATAAGAAAACTTTTTCTCTTTGAGTTAAAGGATTTGATCATGCCATTCCTTGGTGATTAAAGTAGGTACATTTGGGACAATACTTGGAAGAAAAAAGCACTTTAAAAATACTAAATTGATGTAATGAAAATCATTAATGGTTTATGCATATAAAATTGTAAAATTAGATGCATTTTTGTAAAAATCATGAAAAATTTGCACAAAGTTAACTGGTATGCAATTCCTTGAATTACAATTAAGTTTATAAAACTCTTTAGACATATTCCTTATATTTTTTTTATTGAATGTAATTACAAATTCAATTTGTATTTTTAACTTCTTACATTTTTTATCAGATTCTTTTTCTTCTGAAGAGAAGATGAAACAGGAGAAAATATCAAAGTAGAATTACGGTAAGTCCCACAAAGTCTTATCTGATTTTATACATGTGCTTACTTTTTAATCTGCTTTTAAATTCGTGAGTTTGGAGCAGCATGTCTTTTTTTGGACCTTGTGCCACTAAACCCTACACTCAATTCAATTCCCACACAGTTGATTACATCTTTGTTCCAATTTATACAAATGTTAAACTTATTAAATTATTCAAGTGCTATCTTTAAGATTCATTAAAGTGATATTGATCAGAGAATGAGTTGAATAAATTTAGAAATATTCATGATTTTTACTTCGTGCATATTTTATGAACATTGAATAGTTTTTTTAAATATTTAGTTAATTTTTAAATATATGTTCTATATAATTTCAAAAATTATTAAATTTGTATTTTAATCTGAAGTGTCTTTTTATTTAGCTGATTTTTTAAGCCTGTTACTGTGTTTCACTTCTGGTCTTAAGTTGATAATCTAAAATTAGAAATTGGTTAATTATCACTGATGTGATATCAGACAATTTTTTTTCTATACTTTTAGGTAATAAATATTAAAATAAGGAATAATCTTAATCAATATTAAATAAGAAATAATACTTAAAAAGGGTTGCTGTTTTTTTAATGCTGATGAACTTTTTTCAAATTGTTAAAAATTGTTAGCAGATGTTAAGAGTTACCTTTAAAAAAATGGTCATATTTTTTTATTTATTAGGGGAGAGTGACTCACCTTGGGACACTTTTTTATTTTCATTTTTTGAAATTTTTTTTATTCAGATCAATTATTTCAAAATTTTACCTGGTATTCTTGTAACATTTGAAAGCATTTTTAACTAGGTTTTGATTTTGTATCTGTCATAGAAAGAATTTTAAACAATTTTTAGTTACCTTGCTATTTGTCCCAAAGTGTACCTCCTAGTGTGGCACCTTGGTAATTGTCTAAAGTTAAAAAGATGTGAAAAGTTAAGTAGAAGTTTTCTAAAAATAGTTCAACTAAATAAATTTACATTTTTTAATTTTGTTAATAAAGTTTTATTTTGTTAGTTTCAACTTCTTGTATGCAAATCCAATTGTTTAGAATCAAATACCAAACCTAAAGAATGTTCAAAGCTTTGCTCTGCTTAAGTTTTAACAAAATGTCATTTGAATCTATGTATGATTTGTCTTCTTTTTTGGGATAAATAAATGTTGCAGATTGATTCACTCTTCTCAAAACTGATAACTCTTACTCATCTCCATCAACTCTTTCAACGCAACCTACAAAGGCAACAATAGATTTTTTACCTGTAAATTTGATATGAGCAAAATCATTGTTCATTTCAAAATCAAAAATTTCAATCAAAAATTGTTTTAAAAAATATTTTTGTAATCTTGTTTCACTACTTTTTTCTTATCATCAAATATTTTATTGTCACTTTCATTGTTCAATTCATTTAAGCTGCAAGCATCATCATCACTGTTATCATTGCAAAAATCACTAATTACTGGTTTTCTTCTGGATATATTTGTCACTAATTCTGAGAGCAATAAATCCTCATCTTCCCAGATTTTTGTTTACATTCTCCCAGTTTGGTGCAATGTTCATTTGAACAAGTTGCACTCAATAAAAACAGATTTTAACCCTTATCCTGTATTGAGTCTGCGGCATGCAGATGTAAAATTAAATCGTCTCCGAATCGGCCATACTCGGCTGACACACCTACATTTGTTATTTGGGGAACCTCCTCCCCAATGCAACACCTGTGAAGTTTTACTCACTATTCATCATATTTTAATCTTCTGCCCATGTTTCAACCGTCATCGTCTAACCTTTTTTGGTAGTTCTATTTTAACTCTGCAGGATTTGTTAGGTGACTCTCATCATCCTAACATTTTTGCGTTTCTACGCGCAATTGGTATTTTATACTGTATATAACTGTCTTATCCTATTCACAATTTTACCTGATTTTATTCAGCTTTGAATGCAACTGTTTTGTAATGTTTTACTACATTTACATTTTATCAGATTTTACTCACTTTTGAATACCTCTGTTACGTTGTATCTAGTTTTATAAATTCCGTGTGACTTTTAACGAGGAAACTTTTTATTATACATTTACCTCATTTTAAAACCGTTTGTTTGGCGCAGCATGTCCTTCTTTGGACTTTGTGCCATTAAACCCTACATTCAATCAATCAAGCAATGTTCATTTGGTTTGGCAAAGCACACTCATATGTACGTGCACATGCCTCACATATTATTAATCCTTAATGGTACTTGGAGGCTTGTAACATATAGTGTACCAAATTTGTTTCTTCCTCACCTGTGATTATTTTGCGACTCTGTATATATATTTAAAACATATTTAAAGTTAGAATTTGGCTGCTCTCTTTTTTTAAAGGAAATAAAATTGCGGTTCATAGTGGTCTTACTAATACTGTAGAATTCAGCAGCTTTCTTACGAGTCATTTCCCTTGATAAAATTTTGCAGCTGCTTTTTCAACATTGTTAACACAAACTGCTGCATTATTTTTATACTTTTTGCTTCTAATTCTTGTGATTAGTTAAGTCTAATGAGTTCCTAAAATAAGAAATAATAACTATTAATGAACACAGATTATATATATTAAAAAATACTTTGCAAGCACAATATCTTTTTGTGAAAAATCTATTTTTAATAAGGATTAATTATGCATATCCAGTGTCCCAAGGTGGGCCACCTCCATCTGTCCCAAGGTGCACTATGTACTTAATAGGATATTTTAAAATATCTTACTTTTAGGCTTAGCATTAGAACAATTAAATTTGATCACTTCTAAAGGAAAAGCTTTATACTTATTACAGAGGTGCCAACCTGGCCGAATTAACAATCAGGAGTCTCCTGAGCAAAAATTCAGGAGATTTCAGGAGGGGTAAAAAAAAGTTGAATTTTCACCTATAAAGTATCATTTTAAATAAAAAAAGTTATATAACTATAAAAGACAAAAAATTTAACTTTCAATCAAGTAGTTTTTGGTTTGTAATAGTTTTAATATGATATAAACAACACACACATCAGTGAAATTAATTTATTTTTCTAATTCAAAATCATAAAAAACATAGCAGCAACAACAGAAATCAAATGGTAAGAAAATACTATTTTACTCAGAAAAAGAATTTTTAAATTGAAAAAAAAAAATCAATCCAGGAACCATTTTAATTTTAAAAAGCAAAATAAATATAGAAACAAGAGAAAAACATTACTATGATAGAAATAGCAAATAAAAAGCATATAAATTGTAAACTTTTTCAAAAAATAAGAAAAAAATAATTAAAATTTTAGAAGACTTAAAGTAATTTATCAAATTTCAAGAAAAAGATAAGAAGCATAATAATTATTAGCCGTGAAATAAAAAACAAATATTCAGAATTTTAAGTAGAATTTAAAGAATTATAAGTTGCAGATTTAGCTTTTTGCAATAAAGATTTGCTAAAGGTCTGTTCATGACAATTGCCTTTCATTGTTGATTTTAAAATCAGCACTTTTTCAAGTGTTTCGTTGCTCATAGATGACCTAAACTGTGTGCAAGTTTTGGTGACAAAGCTAAAGATCCTCTCACATGTAGCATTACTGTGGGGGAGTGTCAAAATGCTTAACATAACTTTGGATAACACTCCAAATTTATTGCTTCCGGCAACATCTTTCAGTTCGCCAATCAAGGCCCATGCCTTATCAACTCTTTCCTTGATTATTTCTTGTGGCAATGTCTCCATTTGCAAAGTGCAAAATTGCTTTTGAATGACATCAAAATTAGAGTCTGAGGGAATAATTATTGGATAACGATCCAGGAAGAACTTCACTGACGAAAATGAAGCTTGATCTATGGTTTCAATGCAGGCTACTTCTGCATTGATCAAAATTTCATCATTGTAAGGAAATTTTTTAACAATGTAGCAACAAACATTCTCATAATATGATCGGACAGTTTTGAAAAAAAGTTTCTTTTTTGAAACATTTTCTAAAATCTTAGAAGCTTCCTGCCCAATAACTATATCAGCATCAGATTTTTGATTTTCTAGTTTAGAAAACTCCACAGTAAAAAGGGTCGATGCTTTCAATGCAGAAGGTTTAAGAAATCTTGAAAAGAGTTCTTTTAACATATTTATTAAAATTTTTCGCAAAACATGTATATGCGGAATGCTAGATTGAAGGGTTACATTCGGACCCTCAAAAACTGGCAAAACATTAACCAGGAAATGGCATAAGGCCCTATTTATATCAGAAGAAAGAAAGAGGAAAATCCTTTCCTCTCTACTTAACACATTTTGCCTTGCATTAAGATCTTCTGGTACACAAGGACTTGACTCACGTTTTCTTTTTTTGCTATTAGAACTTTGAACATTCACTTCATTTTTAAAGAGTGATGTCAGTGGATCCCACTGCTGTAATAATCTAGTTAAGCATCTACCTAATGATAGCCATCGGGTAGACACATTAATAACGTGTGTTCTTAATGGCTTAGGGAAAAAGGTTTAAAAAGTAAAACAAAAGATTAAATAATTAATTTAGAATGAACCATTAAGAATTAATTTAGAAGAAACAATTACAAATTACTAGAATAACAATATCCTGTAAACGGATACGTATCATCTTAATTCGAAACATGGCCAAAAGTATAATTTAAAAAAATTTGCGTTGTCGCAATAACCTGAAAGAAAAATAAATAGCTGAAAAGGAATGGATTGCCTAGAGTTAAAAAACACATGAGACAGATAAAACAAAAATACAGAAATTTGTAAACTCACCACATTTTATTTGTTAGACAGCACTCTTTTTTTTAAAAAAATTAAAAAACGTATAAATGCAAAACATCACTATCTACAGCCACACAGGCCACAAATTAAAAATTATAGAACAATTTTATAGATGTAAATGGATTTGTATCATGCTCAAAAAATCGTCATCAATTTCTTCTAAAAATCAGACTCCACGCCTCCCTGATGCACAGACGTACATCAGGGGGCCCACAAAGAAATCGAATGAATCTTCTCGAAAAAGGGGGAAAAGGAGTCCCTCACTCCCACGTTGCCATTACTTTTTGTTGAATACAGTTGCACTTCGGGAACTCAGCTGACAGGTGTCGCTGCGGGAAAAGTTCAACCTAATCCCATGGCGTTTCAAAAGCTGCTCCTCGAGATAATCTGCTCCTATAGGATCAGTCCATGCAATTTCTTCCTTGTACAAAGCAATACTTAAAGTCTTATATTTTTGCAACCTATGTCTTTTCTTAAAGACATTAAAATTGTTAAACAGTGTTTAACACACATGTTTTAAGATCTTTCTCTGCTCAGCATTGAACAGAGTCTGGAATTCTTGCAGCTTTGACTTCCTCTTAGCACTTTTTTCTAAATAGAAAAAAATATCGATAAGATATTCATCTATCTTATCTGGTAGGACAGCTGCTCCTTTAAGGGCAGCCAGATTAATCAAATGGCAAGAGCAACCGATTACAGCCAAATGTTCGATTTCTTTTTTAAGACATCCAGCAACTCCAGTTTTTCCACCTACCATTACTGGAGCATTTCCTGCACCAAGAGACAGGCAGTTTTTAAGTGGGATGTTATTAACATTTAACTCACTTAAAATTAAGTTGGCTATATTTATTCCCGTTGAATCCCCTTCTAAATTTGGCACTGACATCAAAGTACTCTCTATTACCATGCTTTTTTCATTATAGTAGGTAACAACAAGTGGATAGAGTTTCGCATCAGATTTGTTGCTACCATCAGTTGATATCGAAAAAGGATTTGCTTTTAAAATCTCTTTCACCGATTCTTTTTCAAGCATTGCCATTTCGCTTATTATAGCAGATGTTTTTGTTCTGCCAGCAGCATACTTCTTGGCAATGTTATCATTCGGAAACATTTTCCGAAACAGTGGCCCGGCATGATCAGCACAATTAATGGGTAGATTGTGCTCAATCAGGAATGCCGTAAAATAAGCTTCTGCCTTTATGACAGAATCATCCTCGGTTGGAAAAGAAATTTTTTTATTGCTTTTCATAAAGTTTATAGCATTTTTGTGCTTCTGCCCATTCAAGTGCCGCAAAATATCGTTTTTGCCGCCGTGGGCAATTAAAAAATCACACGCACAATCTGTACAAAAGGCATACACACTTCCTTTTTTAGAAGCAATAATAGAAGGAAACTCCTTTGTGTAAAATTGGTTAAAATTAGTTGAATATTTTCTTTTAGATTTCGACATAATAAAAATATTTTTAAACTAAATATATGCAAATTTAATTATTAATAATATTGATATAGAAAAGCAAATCAAGTTATAGAGAAACAACGTTCATTCATCTAAACACGTCAAGGCACGGAAAAAGAGTGGGCGGAGTCGGAGAGGAAGGGTGACGTCATTGATTTGGAATGTTAAGGAGTGGTAACGAAAGAGAGGAGGAAGAAAGCGGGAAGGGGGGATTAAAGGAACTCCTGCAACTTCGCTTTAGGCAGATAATAAATAAGGAGGGATGAAATATTACAAGGGGGAATCGAAACGCGTGGAAGGAAAAACAAAATATTTCGTCGCTCGCGGGAAATGAGTTAGGGTGTCGATGGAGGTAAAATTCGGGAGTTTTTTGAATAAATTCCGGAGGGCGGGAGCTGGACACAAAATTCGGGAGACTCCCGCAAAATGCGGGAGAGTTGGCACGTCTGTTATTATATTGCCCATTATTAAAAATAATTTTATTAAAATTTCTTTCTACAACTAATTAAATTTTTATATAAAAATAAAAAAACATGCTTCAAAAAATAAAAATTCTAATAAATTCTTACCTGCTTAATCAATCGAATCAAAGTATGTTCCAAGATTAGGTGACGCTGACATATATCTGAATCTAAAAGAACTTAAAGATAATTTAAAATTTAAGACCAAAAATAAAAATGTACCAAGGTGTACTGTGTCCAAAGAGCCACTCTCCCCTATAATTAACATACACCAGATTCAAAGTGTCCACATTTCTCTCTTAGATGACCATACACTTTTGAGTTTTTGTAGCTTTATCTATTTTATAGTTTACTCCATACCAAAACGATAGTTTGAAAAGTGTCTTTCGATAGTGGCAGAGTATGCTGGCGGCGCTGAGTGCAACGAAAAAGAGAAATGGCAGAAATTTTGTGGAAGCTTGGAACTTTTTTTTTGGACAATTTTTCATTATTTTTGTGATGAAAACTGTTGAGTAATAGTGTAATGCACCATGATTTTGAAAAGTATTCATCATCAGAAATTTTGAAAGCCATGGAATATGGCAGAAATTCTGGATGATGCATAGAAAGCTAGTCTTCTGCAAATTGCTCCTGTTCATTATTTAAAAGTTGTCCTCTTGTTTTGAAATCCATGGTGTATGCTAACAAATGAAGTGGCTGAATATCTTGATGGAATCTTTTTATAAAATGTTTATGGGGTTCTAATTCATCGCACGATAGTAAGTTAATCCATATTTTAACAGCTTCTGAAGATGAAGTGTTTTCTGATTGAAGCTTATTTAAAGCTTCAGAAACTATTGATAACTGTTTTTCCAAATTAATAGCTTCTTGGTAAAGCCCAACATTATTGGTGAACCCTGAATAATGGAGTTATAAGAGACCAACTTCATGCAGTTAGGATAAAGTGTCTTCATTCCAAAGCCTTTTAATATTCTTAATTAGTCTTTTGATTCAATTGTTTTGCCAACTCCTGCTTGTTCAGACAAATAAGCAGTTCTGCTTCTTTCTTTTTTTCCGTCTGATAACTCGGTTTTGTTGTTGACATTTCTTTTTTAAAATCCTGATATTTCTATCTGGGCTACTGTTTCAATAATAAATGGAGCTCAAATATTCTTTGCACCTCTATATTCATAATTTTTTTTTATTTCTTTCCCATGAAAAAAAAACAAAAACAAAAAAAGGAGTTTGCCAGGATGTATCATTATTATCCACAGAAATATTTCTGTCAGAAAATAAATCAAATCCATATAATGGAGTAGGAATCATAAATGCATTTTCCATTTCTTTTTCAAAAGGTTCTACAAAATTCTCTTTATAGATTTTAATAAGTTCAGAAAAATCACGAGACTTTGAATTGCTTCGTGAACTTCTACTTAGTGTAGTGCAGTCTAAAGCAAATGAAAGTAGTTCATTTTTTTTTTGTTTAAATGATTTCCTTTTTAATGGTTTTTAGTGAAATCTAGTACATTATCAACAAATTTGCTTACTTTTGAAGAGACCAAGCTAAATGCTATGTCAGGACTTATCCACTTTCCCTAAAAAATCAGATATGTCAATAGTACTTGAGGATTTGAGATTTGCTCTTGGGTGCTTTTTACTTCAGGCTCTTTGTTTTTCACAAACAAGACATCCACTTGCTGATGATGACAAGTTGTAACTCTTTTACAAGCTTTGCCACATGAAAGCCATCTTGTGGCTGAAACATTCAGAATTTTGAAATTTTTATCTTTCACACTTCTCCCTGTATATCCTTAAAAACCTGTGATTTTTCGGGACTGTAGTGAGACATTTTCTATAGGCTAACTAATACAGAATCGACTGATTTTAAGTTACACTTTTTTAGTAGGTGGGCAAAGGCAAGAGCTAGCCTATAATTCCGACAATTTACCTATACTGAATGAGGTGCTTGCAATTCATCCTTCTTTGGATACCTCATGTTTCCCCATTCATTACATTTGCACCATCCAAAACAATAAATAAGCAATTTGATGCCTTTTGCAACCATGAACTTTTCAATGGTATTTGTAATAGATTCCACATTAATAGAACCCAAATTAATAATTCCAAGAAATTTTTCCTTAATTCCTTTCACTCCCGGTGCTTTGTATCTTGCAATCAAACCTAGCCCAATATTTTTCTCTTCTAAATACAAATCGATAGCTTGTATCAAATTATTTACAGAAACATTCAATAAATAGGTGGCTTTTTTGCGCAAGTTTTTAAATGTAAATTAATTATTGCATTACCCATTTAATTTCAAAGAAATCTTACTGTTTTAAAATTTTCTGAAACAGCCCAGTGTTTTTTAATCATAATGTAAAGTACTTTAATAAATTTCATAATAATTTTTCATTTGCACGTCTTTTTTCTTCTTAAACTTTTTTCGATCCCAATTCAATTTCCGGAAGAATAGAAAGACCTTGTATAGACTTAAACAAAGTTATTGTTTCTTTATGTTTGTTACTATTTTTGTGTGCATCTAGTAGGATGATCTGAAAAATCTACGCCCTTGTTGCACCTCCTAGGCTCATCCTTATAAAAAAGAGCAAATTTTCCAAAGATACCATTCAGCAGAAACACAGAAATATATCGAAGGAGAGGATTTTTCTATAGCAGAAATATCTTTTGGTAGTTTGTTTCTTTTGAAAGTTTAATTCTTCATCATCAACATCAAATAAAATATCTATCATCTATTTAAAAAATCAACACGACTCTAGAAACTGTGGAATTTGCATTAGTTCTACAAGTTTCATTTGAAACAGAGTCCTCCTCAAAATCTAAACCAACTGGTAAACTCAAAGTATTTGGCTCATAAGTACTGCTGTTTTTACAAGCTATAGATTCCACTGAGGAAACTGTTAAAATAGACTCAACTATTCTGTTAGAAGTACCGTAACTCCGCGGAGAAACACTGTCCTGGTAAAAACGCCACTCCATCAAAAATCTGTTAAAAAGAAAAAGTTTTTCACTGGTTACTAACTGCCGACTTAACACGTGCTCTAAATACACCTATACATGTAGTTTAAATAGTTGAATAACCATTATAAGGGTATTGAATATACAAAAAATATAAACAATACTAGTTTATAAAGTGGATTCTAATAATTTTTAAGTAAAATTGTCCATTTTCTAGTTTTAATTTAAAGTAACCATTAAAATTGTTAAAAATAAAAATTAAACGATCTTACTTTAAAATCAGCAATCCAAAATCTTGTTTTAGAAATAAACCATAAATAGAATTTTGAATAAATAGAATAAGAAATTTTGTTCAAAAACTGAACTTAAAAACCTTCAAAATCGGAACTATTTCATTCTTTATGTCAGGTTAATCCCCGTCAATCGCTTTTTCTGTTCAGGAATGATTTCCGCTTTTTTTAAAGCCACTTATGACATTTTATTTTTAAAAAGCTTTCCAAGCTTGGGACATGCTTGCTACAACCCTCTCATAACATTGCATTAAAATTTAAATAAAAAAAAATTAAAACAAAATAAAAAATTAAATCAAAATATAAAACAAAACAAAAAATTACGGAAAAAATGTAAACAAAACAAAAATAGAAAAGGAAAATATTAATGAAACAAAAATGCAAGAAAAGATCAGAAATGAAAATTAAAGATTTAAAAAAAAAATCAGCTAAGGAAGAAAATGAAGAAACTCTTAAGACAGAAATATAATCCATATTGGGAGGGGGAATTCTTAGTTAATGAAGTTTAAGATAGATTTGCACTTATAGTGCAATTCTATAAATAACAGAATTATTTATTCTCAAAAATTTATATTGTTGAAATTTGTTTGTTTTTTAGGTGATATCATATTGTTGAATGCCAGTGAGTCAAAATGTATTTTTATCCAAAGATGTATGAATTATCCCTGTGCAAATATATTGTTTTAAATTAAAATATCCATATTTTCAGTTTCACTTCATCAACTTTTTATTTTAATTGACAATATGTATGATGAACAACTTCTAAAAATGTGTAATCAGCTAAATACATAATTTACAACAGAAGTTTTATTCACAAATATTTATCATGAAGTCACTTATAAATATATATATATATTTGTTGCATTGTTATTTATATATATAAATTTTTAAAAATTTATTTTTATCAAAAAATTCTTGTTCAATGAGAAAATGATCTTCTTCAGAAAATACATATAAGTTTATAAACAATATTTATCTGTGATCACTGCCTTCAATTCTTTATATCAGTAGGGTTACGTTTTAAGTTATGTTCATTTCTTAGCTTAAGGGGACTTCAACTTGCAGCTTGCAAGTCAAAACCTGCCCACAGTGGCAAGCTTGACATACCAGGTAACTGGTCCAAAACAGTTTATTTTATAATTTACTAAGTCAGTAAACCTTATGAAATATTTAAGAGAAACACAATAATTGGTAAGGAAATTTGTCAAATGGCAAATATCTTATTTGATCTTTGGCATAAATATTACATGTTGCTTCAAAAAATATTTTTTACTTATTTCAAAACAACAGCCTCGTATATTGACATAGCTGGATGTCTAATAAGTCAAAAGGTTTACCAGGACAGAGGCAAAGGAGTAAAAATGCATTAGAAACTGCTTTAATAGGTCGAGAGCACAGAAAAATGAGCTTCTTTTTTTAAATTTCTAAAATTTTCGGACACCCGTTCTGTTAGTTGTAAACCTTAGGCTGAGAATTTTGGAGACCCCTACCATAAACCAATGTGCTAATCAAATCGTATCATTCAAATTGTTATTTTCTTTCCAGTCTTTTCGTATGATGAGTTTCAAAAAGTGTTTTTTGTCAATGTGTGTTACTAGAAAAAACTGACCATTAACTTTTATTTTTAAGGGATTAATTTTGTACTTAACTTTAATTTATTTATTTCAATCATTTTTCAAGCAATGGTTTGAATTTATGATTTTTAAAATCATATCCTCTCATAAAACTTGAATGTATATTCAATAATTAAATTTATGATAATTTGTCTTTGTAAACGACTTGCTGTACATATCATTCCAACTTTCATCTGAATAAATTTGTTACTAAAATGTGTTCGAAAATAACTATGCCTTTTATAAATGGAGATAAATTAATCACCTAAACTGTTAAAAATATAATTAACTTTATTTTCATAAGAAAACTTAACTTTAGTTTTTCCTATACATGTATGTTTTTTAAATTTGGCTTAAAACATTGCTTTCTCGTGAATTTATAGTGTTGGTGGTGCCGTGTCCCCGTCTGATGAAAATATACCCACAGGCTGAAAACACACGGGAATTAATAGGTTTATGTTCTTAAGAATCAGTAACTACTTGTTAGACAATCGTGCTACAAAAAATTTTTTTGGTTTCAAAGCTCATTTTTCTAATTTAATTTATTTAATAACTTTGTAATTACTTTTCCATACAAGTGTCCTTTTAACTTTACAGACTGGTCCTGAATTTTTGATTTATTAAATATTTGTCATGCCCATCACATATCTGGTTTATAAATTTGGATGCAAATTCATGAGAAATTGCAATTATAATAGCTACTTTTTTGCTATTCAGTGTTATTTTGTTTGTAAACTGTTTATTTTGTATAGCCAAGCTCATTAGCTAAATATCTAGATGAAAAACTAATTTTTCTTATGATTTCCATTGTTAAGAAACATTGAATTATGTATGATTTTATTTTTTATTTTATTTATAATCATATCATTAAGTTCCAAATAATTTAATTTTTACAATTTTATTAAAAATATAAGACGCTTTTACAAAAAAGAGTATGTATGCCTAAAATTTGTCAATGTTTACTCCAGAAATTATATTTTAATGCATTTATATACCAAATTATGATTACAGTTAATTTTTACTAAATATTGTTAAGTTTTAAATTTGGAGCATGTTTTTAAATTGTAACTCACGATAACAAGTGTAGCTTACATTCCAATCTCATTGCATGCTGTAAATGTTACATATTATAATTGACTTTTTTTAACGAGAATGTCTTATTTATTTTTAGTATATAATCGAGTTGTAGTGTTGTATTTGATTTAAGAGTATTTATTTGAATATACAGTAGAAGATCTTTAAAATGCAAACCTTAAAACCGAAGTCTTTATGTTATTTTGAATTTTGCATTATGTAGATCATGGCACCTATTACATTCTTACCTAGTATTGATAGCAATATAATTATGGAATATTAATGCTTTAAATATATTTTTTAAATTCAAATACAAAGGAACAAATATAAGTAAATTAAACATTTATTACTCACGAGAAAAAAATTATCAAGCTAACTAATAAATGTATCAATTTTACTTTGCTTTAGATACGGTGACTTTTTAACAAATAATTTTTCCTGTAGCATGTGAACAGTTTAAAGTTCTCGCTGAGCTACACAGCTCTTTTTAGGAATTTCAAGTATTTACCCCCCGAGATAAACCCTATTCAATATAGTTAGCTTCTCAAATTCATCATCATTTGATTCTGTTTCTGTACTATTTTCTCCTTTGTTTTAAACAAGATTAACTATTTCTGCATCAGTTAAATGCATAAAAATGTCAGGGTCATTATCAGCCTCTAAAAATTCTAGAATATCTGCTTTATAAACAATTGTCAACCTCTTATTATTTTGCAGGCATTTAATTAATTTTAATAGTCTTGACTTTAGCTAATGATTACTTAAGTCCGGAAAATTCCTTGTAATCAATTTCAAAAAACAGTGACTCTGGCCTAAATTTTATGCCAGACATTTACAATAGTTTCTTGGATTGCGAAATCCAGAATTTGAACTTTTTCTTGAACTCTAATATCAGGACAGGAATCAGAGCTCAAGAAATTTCTCAGAAAGCCACTTTTATAATTACATTTTAGATTCTTTATCTCACCCTGATCCATTGGCTGGATCAGAGATGTGGTATTTGGTGATAAAAAAAAAGTTTTTACATTAGGATTAAAAGGATTATTAGGACATTAAAAGGACATTAGGATACAAAGAGATCAGTGTGTGCAGTGCAGTTATAGAGTTGCAATAAAATTTTGCTATCTGCTGGTAAACCTATCTTCTTGTGCTCATAAACTTCTTTATTGAGATGGTTTTTCAATGAATCATTCTATACAAAGTTCTTTTGTTATCTCTGTAAATTACTGAAAGAAGCCCACTACCTAAAGTGCTTTTAAAGGATGAGGAGTGGCGCTTCTTCCAAAAACGACTTTATAACCGTGTGTACCTGTTACATTGCTGCAAATTACTACTGCAAGTCTGTGCTTGTCATTTTTCACTCCTAATGGTTCAGTTTCTTCTTTAGTTACAAATGTCTTTCTCGGCAAATTGCACCAAAGAGGTTTGATTTAGCCATATTATGAGTTCTGGAGAAAAATTTTCCTCTTCTACTAACTTTTTAAATTCTTCAATGAATTCATCGGCTGCTACTTAATCAGTAGACATTTTATTGCCATTTACCTTTAAGTAGTGTATTCCGTGTCGATTTTTAAATTTTGACAGCCAGCCAGTCAGTTGAATATTCACATTTCACAATAATGTCACGTTTTTTAAGCTGCTCTTTCACTTTTTCACACAATATTGGGCCAGTAATGGGTTATGTTCTCTTGCAAAATCATTAAAATGAATTGTATCTAAAACACGCTATTGCGCTTCTTTAATTTGTTTTCAATTGTAAATTCCTTTACTGCTATAGTTTGTCTAAGACAAGAACTCCCCCAGACATTCGTCTGGACTTGTGGCAGTGACCATGGTAACGAGGTATGACTATTTCAAAAAGGGGTTCAGGGTGACTGTTTCGAAGTGATTTCGGGTCGGCGAGAGAAAGGAAATCCCTCTCTCTTCGGCTTATTGTGTTTGTCCTAGAGGGAAGCTACCCTCCCTAAAATGCTCCATCCTTGTTACCATAACACCAGGCGGCCTCAGACTTCGTGGCGGGAAGAATTCTTAGCTTAGACAAACTATATCAAATTTTTGCAAAATAGTAAAGGTAACATGTTTTTTATTTTGTCCTTTAGAAGAACCATTATCTCTTTCCATTTTTTATAAGTTGATCAGCAAAATCATGCTACCTTGTGATCAAACGTATAACAGAATTCAAGTAAAAATTTATTTATACTCTAGTTTCTCCCAATAAAAAATAATTCAATTTCAGAAGTGACTGAGAAAATCATCATTCATATGATGCGTGATCTATAAGTTTAGTTCTACAGCAGGCAAAAATAAGATTATCTTGTCAAAAGTAAATAAACAAAATGCAATGTGTTCAAAACATGAATCGTAGAATTTAAGTGCGATTTTTATTGTTTACATCCGCAAAGTTGATGAGGTTTATAAAATTGACGTATTTTGATCTTCTGCTGTATATATAAATTTGATAGACCTGATATATTTATTTAAATAATATATATTACTAATTTTGTCAATTAAAAAGTTGGCAAGTTATCAAATATTGAATAATTTCTGGGTATTAAATTTCATATTATTATAAACAAAAGAGATGCTGAAAAAATATGCAATTGAAGTTTTGTTTTTATCATAATATATATTTAAGAAGTTATTTTATATTCTATAATGGAGTTTAAATAGCAGCTAGTACACAGACTAACAATATTATTAGTTTGTATTGTTATAATACCATGTATTTTCAATCTGATTTTGTTTCACTCCACTTTTCCGTGCGACACTATGTTCTAAATGTCAGAAGCAAAATCAGTATTTTAATCACGCTAACATTCTTTTGGAAGAAAGATAATTATAACGATTTTTCTTGATTGAAAAGTAAATTTTCTGATTTTTTTCAAGCAGATTCAGTACAATTAATAGACTTTTCAAATTCTAAAAGTAGTGAAAGCTCAATATATTGATGTTTGTAGCTTAGTTGTAAGAAGGTCAAAATTCTTATTTTCTTATAAAAAAAATTCAACTTTTAAGTTAATTTAAATTTAAAGCAATTTATTTTCAATTTAATTGAAAGCTTATAAATTTAAACCAAAAACTAAATTTATGTCATTCGCAATTTCATTATTGTTTGTTATATTTGAAATAATTTATTTAAATAAAAAATACAACTAAGTATTGTAAAATGTATTTTTTGACATCTCTTAGTCTTATGTCCTGTTTAATTTTTTTTAAGTATTTTAACATTTTAGTTACCAAACTTATATATTATGATTTTAAACTCTCAAAACATTATATTTATTGTTTTATTTAAGATGGCATTTTATTTTATTGATTTTGACATTACTTTTCATATACTTTTGTTTTTATTTTTTTCCCCCAACATAATTACTATTGTTGATTCAAATCATGAATATTTGCAAACACAAAATAACCACTTTTATAATCTGAGGGATCAAATTGCAATGTATATTTTGTATGGTACAAATATTACTTGATGAAAATGTGTGCATGAGTATAATCTATTTTATCTATACAAAATTATTCTGATGTTTCATATTTTGTCCTGAAAAATAGTAAATAAATTTATTATTAAATAAATTTCATGTCCTTTTTTGTATTTTGTATGTTTATTATTCTAGTTTATTGATATGCAAACAGATTATAGTAACAAAGCTTTTTTTAATTTAAGTCATCTATGATTTGAAAATTTTTTTTGTTAAAGATCAAGGGGGAGAATAGTTTTTGTCAGTTTTTTTACTAAAAAATGTTAGGATAGCAATTACTTAGTTGTGACAAATCAGTAACGTGGAAACTCGCCCCCTCCCAGTGTTATCACAAGGTGAAGATGAACCCTGCTAGGGAAAAACTGCTCATTTATGTCTCGGAATGAACTTATTTTTTAAAATCAACTTTTCGAGACAAATCATTCATCCTCCTCGATCGTCAATCGTATATTGCATACTATAGACTTATTAACATTTCTATTATAATTTATGTATGGTTCCTTAGCTAAGAAAAACTTTTTAAATATTTAGGATTTTTTTTCTATTGCTTCAACCTTATAAAAATCTAAGCATCATTAGATAGAATATTAATATAAATAGTATGGCCACAGATATAGTGTTTTCTTGGGTTATAAAAACAATTGTAGAAAGTGATAACAAAATATAAAACATATTTTATTACTATAAAAATCACTCCTCAAATAAAACAAATTTTTTGAGCATTTGTGGTAGGGGCAAACTCTGCAAGGTGGCCAGAAAATCTGGTCCCCATCCTAAGTTTCTCCTGACCTGTATCCTTGAGGCATTTAAAAGGGAGAATGGCTGTAAAGCTCTCGTCAGAAGCAAATCTTTGTGTTCGTCACTCATCTGTTTTGAATTTTCTATAAACGAGACATTGAAAGATTCCGCTGCTTCTACGAGCAAGTCCATCACTTCTGGATTGAGTCCCAAATGTATCCTGTGAATAACTTTTATGATCCCTAAATCGTGATCCCTTTGACACTGAAGAACTATGCGTGCTCCGTACCTGCAATGCATTAAGATGCAATCAGTCTATTTATAGCTAAAATACCATTTATTTATTTTTTGTGATTTTAATAACCATTATTGCATTTTAATATTTAATCAAATAATGTTTAACCATTTTTAAATAATATTTGAACTCATTCTAACACTAACAGTTAAAAGTTTCAGACTTAAACCCCTTTTCAAATGGACTTACCTCATTTAAAAAAAGAAAAAAAATGGCATAAAATACTTTGAGATTACTTGAGAACGGTTTTGATCTTTTAAGCCAGAAATTCCCGAAGTTATCTAAGTCTTAGCACCTCTAAGGATATTAGAATTTTCAATGGCTTTTTAGTTATGTGTGTAATTTTGTTATATAAAATCAAGGTGTCTCGAAGCAACCAAATATCTTGAGAAACATGCATTAAAGGTAAAATACATGTTTAATGTTTTACCAAAAGCTATGCAGTAATATTAAAGTCTTCTCTATAGGGGGAACTTTCAATTTGTAATTGTTCGTGCTCCAATCATTATTTTCCAATTTTAGTATCTGCTTACTGATTCAAAAATATAAAAAATCTTAGGTCTATTCTGTGAAATTGAATCCAAATCTGCAATATAAAATGACCTCCATTTTTGTAAATACAAGACTTGTCAGATGAAAGACTTTCTAACATCTTTTCATTTCCCTGCACTATTGGTATTTTAAATTGTATATAGTATGTACCATTTTTATTAGATTTTACTGTTTTATTAATAATCACCATTTTATTCAAAAATTTTTTACGCATATTGTAAACATTAGTTTGATGCATGCTCTTTAAAAACTGAACATTTTTGCCTGTGTTTTAACCAACATCACCTTACCCTTTTCGAACAGTTGTATTTTATCTATAGAGGATTTGTTAGATTATAACCGTCATTCTAACATTTTTATGCACTATTGATATTTTAAATTCTATATAAATTTTAATCTATTCATGATTTTGTTCACGTTTATAAGTATATTTTTATCTTTGTACTATTTTACCTATTTCATAAAATTTTATTGAAATGACAATTTTAACTGATTTTATTTCATGGGACAGGGAGAGAGACTGACATAAGTATCGTTGGATAGCTTTTTGTGAAATATTAAATGTGTGTTGATATTTTTGATTCAATGGATATTTCTCAAGATATTTGCAGGCTTTGAGGGCTCAACGCCACTCTCCTGTATAAAATGAATTACTTTAATTTTGATGCACTATTAAGAAGAAATCAGAAAAGTAAATGGTAAGAATATGAAGAACATGTTTAATTCAAGTCTCAATGCAAATTCGATTGAGTAAAACTTTCTCTCTTGAAATTTACTTTAAAAATTTAACATCCTTTATGTTGTGTCCATTGCAAAAGGAAAAAAATAAATAAATAAGGTTGCATCTTCTTTAACTTTCTGATTTATATAAGGTTCAACTTACATTTAAAGAAAAATTCTTGAGTGTTCATTATGTCAACATACGAAAAATTGAGTTTTATGAAAATTTCTGATGTTTTCTCGTTTAACCACTAGGCACTAGTCTCAAATTGAAAAACGTAACATGTTTATCCATCATTCAAATTTTCTGTATTATAAGTGTATCCTTAAATTAGAATTAAATCAATTCAGTCAGAAAAACTGAATGGAGGAACCAGGTAAGTGACATTTTCAGAGTTACTATATCAAAGTAAGAAGGAAACAAGTGGTATCCGAAGAATTATTTTATTACAGATATATTAGAAGGCGGGACTTATAATACTTCGCCTTATTTTATTTATCGTCCCCCAATTCGAAAGAAGAATTAGGTAAACATACTCAAAACTATTGTAGATTAGTTATGTCAAAATTAAAATAAAAGCAATTCTGATAAATGAAACATACACACTGATGTGATCATTTAATGTGGTTTTTCCTGATTAATGAATATCCCTAAAGATGTCATCTACCTGCTTCATTCACTAAGTTCTTCATGTATCAAATATACATACCTTAGAAGCAGAGATACAATATCAATTCGAGGTTGTTCACAGTTTTGTAAATATTCTCCTATCGGAGGTTTTAGACATGGTTTATCATCAGCAACAGTAATAGCATTGGGATTAGCACCATTCCTCAACAAGGTCTCTACTATTCTGTATTGATTTGGAATTTTTTCAACCATGGACAGGTGCAGGGCAGATCCTACTACCACTGACACCGCATTAATGTCTGCCCCTGATTTGAGAAGGAACTCTAAAAATTTCACATCGCCTTTTAGCACAGCATAATATAATGGTGGGGGTCTTGTACGTTCCAAGGGAAAGCACACTTGTGCTCCATTGTAAACCAAAATCTCTGCTATCTCTAAATTTCCTGTTAGAACTGCATAATGCAACGAGCTTTTCTGGTCTTCTTCTGTCATGGCATTAACATCTGCACCATAACTAAAAGTTAAAATAGACAAATCGTTTGCAAATGTGATGTTTAAAATATATTGAAGACTATATAGCTGCAAAATGACAAATTTATTTACTTAGTAGTATAAATATTGCAGAGGGAACAATCTGTACCAATTACTGAGATTTGATCTATAATTAAAGTCTATACGAGTTACTTGTAACATTTTAAAGTTTTTACAATAATGTAAAAATTTGGAAGTAATTGAATTTACAAAAGATTCACTACAAATTGTTTTTTTTTTTTTTTTCTGATGATAATAAAAGTCTCATTGCAAATTTTCAACCTGTAATTACGACGAATTGCTCACCTTAGGATATAATCATCATTAAACCAAAGGTATTTTTAAGCAGTTTTTATTTAAGTGTTTAAAAATATTTTCCTCAGGGGGTTTACTTACTTTAAGTAAACACGGGCTTCACGACCCCGAGGTACCCCAGTTATTTATATTATTTTTTTACACTCGTGTTAACACGCAAAGCTTAAATTAACATTGATATTTTTTGTAGATATCATTTATCATTCCTATAGTTTTCTAACTATCATTCCTATAGTTAACTGCCCCTGCCTTATTCAGGCTCTGACCCTATTACTATATTATTCTTAAGTAAAAATCCTCAATTGTTTAAGTAAAGGTTGAAAGCATTGATTTAAAATGTGACTATTACCTTTCTTTTTTCCAATAAACTTCAGTCAAACAACATTTTTTTTTTTCAAAGAGCATTATGCATTGTGGAAATCAAATCTAACTCTCAATTCAATTAACCAAACAATCATTTATGTAAAAGAAAATTTATAACTTAGTTCAGCAGCGCTTACCTTATAAGTAAGTGCACAGTTTCCACAGCTTGAGCGCTTCTGCATGCTTTCATCAACGGCGTCATTCCTTGCAAATCTCGGGCATTTGGGTCAGCTCCGTACATCAGCAACAGTTCTACTGACCTCAGATCCACCGAATCCACAAGATTTATCTCAAATCCTAAATAGTACAGAGCATTTGGATTTGCTCCGTGCTCTAAAAGCATTCGAGCTGTTTCATGTTCACAGTTTCTTATTGCTAGTCTTAAAGGTTCGTCAGCGGCAGTTGCTCGAGGAGGCTCACCATATGATCTGTCATCAGGGTTTACCTGGTTTAAACAAAAGTGATATCGTATCTGAATTAAGGAAAGAAATGTGTGAACTTAAATAATTTTGAAACATCAGAAAAAAGAAAGCACTTATGCAATTTTGTTCGTTAGTTTAGTTGGATTTACTGGCGTAAGTGGCTATATCGCACCTACAACTTAATGCAGTATGGACTTGTACTAATGTCCGTACGAAGATAAGATTTTCAATTGTCAAGCAAAAACTAATATTCATGTTCTCTAAATGCATTATATTTTTTAGAAATTTTGAAGAAGGACTAACACAAATGCTTGGGCATTTCGAAATAAAGATATCGAGACATGTGTAGCTTCAGATAAACAATGATAATAAGTACTTTTTCTGCCGATCAACATAGCAGATGGAAAACTGGTTAATACATTCGGTACAGTTTCTATTTCAAAGTTATCTGTATCTCAGATAAATTTGGAATAGAAACAAAATATCACCAAAGTTAACGCCATTGCTGACATTTTGTTTCTATCTTTGAATAGCCGATTGATACCGGATTAACGGCCACATAAATATTCAACTAACTCCCTAGTCTTGTAATTTTTGAACCGAACCCAGTCAACGAGAACCGGATTAAACACCAGGTCAAACTCACCATCTTAGAAGACTTTTCGTTGAAACTAACATGCATTTGTGTTGTTAGTCGGGGAAGGAAAAAACCTTCTATTGTTAGCCCGGTGGCAAGGAGCACCAACCAAGAAAATCTTAGTGACTTTTATTCCAATTTCGATGATGTTTGAGCTAACTAATTTTTAAAATACCGCTTCTCCAACAATTCTGATTATAGGAATTCGCTTTTTGAAAAGAAGCAGAATTCATTAAAAGATAATTTTCTTTCAGATTGTCATCGACGGTAGAAACTCATCTTTAACTCATGACATATCTAACACGGGAGACATTTTTCGTCAATTCCGTGAACGGCAGAAACTGGAAACAGTTTACGAATGGACTGGTCATCTCCGGAATTCGACCCTGTAGTTGACCAGCGTCCTCCCAAAACCAAAATACTGGTAGCAAAATTCCCTAACGGACCTTTCCAGTTATGTATTTCTGCTAGAAAATCCCTGTGAAGGAATTTCTGTCTTCAGAATATGAAATTGAAAAGGTGAAGACATGAGTTTTCAAATATCCGTTTAGCAATTTTACTACCATTCCTTTTTTTTTTTTAAGTTTTTGGAGAACGCTAATTAGCTTACTGTATCACCGAGACCAAGTACTATGCGAAGCGAATGGCAAAAAAGTTGTTTCGACTTTGTTCATCTCGGATACATGCGGGTTTAGTAGTGATTCTGTCCTTATACTTTGATTTCGCGTTAAGCTCATTTTGGAGCTCTGTGTCTTTTGTTACCTTAAGTACACAATGGTAGGGGAGAGTGGGGTCAATTGTAACATGGTACGATTGTAACAGAGCAAAAATTTCGAGTGTCGGGTTCTAGATTTGATTCCTAGGTGGCGCACAAGGTGTATTTAATAAATCTACATGTACACCCCTGATGGCAACCATTTTTATGTATTTTTGAAAGAGTTACATCACAAAAGATATTTTCACGCCACACAAGTACTTTTTTTGGTATTAGAATATTATATTGTAACAAAGTAATTTTGTTTAAACAAATAAAAATTAGTAACCGAATATGTAAGTGGACACTTTAATTAACATTTCAATAAAAAAAAGATTAGTTTTGCTAATTAACTAGCATTGTTTTTAACAAATGAAGCTGAAATGGCGTCTTGGGGACAATTGTAACAATAAGTAAAGGGACGATTGTAACAGCTGAAAATAAATAATCTTATGTTTACAAACCATTACTTAACTCTTTAAGAACCACCAATAGTTTCCTATATCATTTATATTATGTTGCATGTGCATTATTTTATTTGTCACCTTTCACAGCATAAATTAAAATTTTTAACCCCTTAAAGTTAAAAGTTTAACCCTTTAGGTCTCTGCTCATTATTATTTTTACTCCTAAAATATCACTACTATTTTGATCAATAAAAAAATATATCACAACTATGATAATATGTATAATTAACTATGTTTTAGTTGAATTTATGAACTGTTACAATTGACCCCGTAAGTGGGGACAATTGTAACAAGTGCACGACTGTCAAAAATTGTTAATAACTAATATAATAACATTTAAAATAAGGTATTTATTTTTTTTTCTAGTAGAGGATAGTCTACTTTACTCGTCTGTCAATTAATACTAATAATATATTGGATTTTTTGTTAGTTAAAAATAGTTAAGTATAAAATGTTACAATTGACCCCACTCTCCCCTAGTGTTTAAGGTCGTTTAACTCTACAATGAACCAAATGGAGTAGTTATTTATAAAAGTTTCGTTTAAACTAAAGCGGAATGCGCGCTAGATTTAAACGAAGAATGGAAAAACTATACGCATGGGGTGGTAAGGGCATACCTGCCAACTTATTATCCTTTCAAGGATGATTTTCGCCAGTGGTAGTCGAATGGAATATAAATAGCAATTCTAGGCGGAATAATAAGCTGTATTTTGAACAAGCTTATTCAGTCCTCTACATCAGTATTGCATATATATGCTTAATTTTTTTAAAAATAGTGGTGGATCAAAAATATTATAAATTATAAATGCTTAAACCGACGCTGTTAGTTTCAAATAGATATTTTTAATCTATTTCTAATCGAGTTGGTCTGCTAGTTTTATTTTTAGTGTAAGAGTTAATTATACCACATTTTACAAGAAAAAAAGCAGCCACTCCAATTATGAAAATCTGACATACCTCGGTAAATCTTATTCTCGCTCCATAAGCCATGAGAATATTAATCAGATGAGAGTATCCTTTTTCTGAACAAATGTGGACAGGAGTATATCCCATGGCATCCATGACATTCGGATCAGCCCCAAATTCGAGTAAAAGATCCACGAGATATTCTGCATCAAGGTAAACAGCATAGTGAATTAGTCTTAGACCCTTGTGGACAGATTCATCAATGCTAAGTATGAGTTCCTCCTCTTCAATGAAGCTCCTGATAGATTCTAAAGATTTCCTGTGAATAATCATATCAGCCGCGTGTCGCAGAGGTAATGTAGAGCGTTGGGATCTGTGCAAACTTTGCAGTACATCTAATAAAAAATGAAATTTGTAAATTGCGTTAGATTGTTCCATATACAGAGTGAAAGAGAACTAACTTTGACAACTTTTAATAAAACAGCACTGAATGGGAGAGAAAAAATGAAGAGATTTGTGAACTTTCACGTTTATTGATGTGTTTGTAATCTGTAATGGTAAAAATAATTTTAAGATAATAAAAAAGAAATCCACCTTTTGGCTATACTCAGCCTACAGATAGATTAAAAATCGACGTAACTAGATTAAAATTAATGTATTCATCCATCTTAAAAACACGGGTGTGTAGCGAGATATATCTTGCAACGCATAAGTTTTTTGGTATTTGCGGTTGTTAGAAAAAATTAGTACAATTTTTTATTGAAGTAATAGGTATTATAAACACATTTTTGGATAAATTTGGCCATGTGGGTAAAGTATCATTCTAAATCAAGACAAGCACATTTTTATAAGTAATTTAAATATTAATTTATAGTGAGCATGGAATATTTACTTTTATATAAAAGTTAAGAGCTGCACTGCCTAAGAATAATCATGGAGGAAAGGAAAGTTACATGAAAGCTCTCGACATAAATAGTCTTAAAGCATAAATAGGTCTTGCGCCAATAACTTCTAATTAATTAACAAAAATTTATATTTATTTTTGAAATATTATTTTAGCACCAAATGTGAATGAATTGTAACAAATTTATTCATATTCGTAAAAAAAAAAAGTTCCAGAAAATAATAATTTTTGATTTGACACCTCTGTTTTGTCTTCGTGTCTAGAGTTCAACGGACCAATCTTTCGGAAATTTAGTTCTAAAAATTTTTTCAAAATATTTAAAATAATATGAAAATTTATGATTACATTCAAGCACGATGATCTGAAGTGCTGGTGATAATTAAAGGATATTTTTGTAATTTAATTGTTATTACACTATTACTGCAAATATTGTGGTGAACTATAATTTACATGTTGACAGGTCTGATTTAGTTATTTTTATTACCTCTTAATATATTTGTATTTGGTTATGTTTCATTCACTCTTATATCTCCTCAAGAATCGTTATTATTTCTCCCATAATTATTGTGAACGAGGTGAAAACACAATGCGGTTTATCTATAGTGATAAAATAAAGAAATTGTTGTATGTCTTTTTATAACTTCAAAAATATATGATCCAGAAATTGGAATGTTGCATGCAAGACGTAATTTTTGCTCGCAAACTTAAAAATGTTGAAAAAATTTCAATTAGATCGTTCGGGAGTACGTTTGTTTGAAAACTAATCTATCTCATTGGTTTAGCATTAGCCATAGTTATAAATTAAACTGCTGACAATTCTGTCTTTCAAATATTTAAAAAATAATAAGAAACTTATCTGAAATCACATATGGCGCAGAAACCTGGAAACAGACTAAGATTGAAATACAAAAATTAGAAACCGTTCAAAATAAATGTTTAAGATTTATTTTTAAAATTTTCTGTCCTTGCAAAGTATCAAGTAGAAATCTATTAAAGAAAGCTGAAATAAAAACCATAGAAGATGAAATTAAAAAACGAAGATGGAGCTGGCTCGGACATATCCTTAGAATGCCCAAAGAAAAAATTACATCTGTTGCTCTTACATGGGCCCTTGATGGTAAAAGAACAAGAGGAAGACCCAGACTTACCACCCATCGCATGTTTTTGGGCGAGTTAAGAGAATTTAGAATATCTGGCTGGGAGGAAGGATATGCTGGCGTTGGAGGGATATGCTAGAGGCCTTTACTGCCCAAAGGCACGTAGAGGATAAGTAAGTAAGTATCTGAAATCACGCTCTTAGTTTATAGCTGCGATTTTGAAGAAAATTTTTTTTTTATCTAAATATTGTTAGATTAGATATAATCTATAATTTTGTGCCAATTCAGCGGGAAAATTGCTTTGGCCTGATAAATCTTGGCTCACATTTATTGACTACGATAAATAGCAATATATATCGTGCCGAATTAGTGCATCAATGTAGTTCATCTTCTAAACTAATCATAGAGTAGTTTTATATCATATTAAAAACATGTTTTACTTAATCTAATTACGTGAAATCCATAGAAGACAAAAATTGGAGTGGTATATACGCCTTTTAGTTTTGAACATTACAGCGCGGTGTTAATTCATAGCTTTTCTATAATTAATATATTTTTGTAGCATACATAAAAAAGATAGGTTTGTTAGTAACATTTCTGAATAAACAGAAGGTATAACTTTCTACAAATTATTATCAGTTACCTTCCTCTATAGCTGAAGGAGGTCGGTAAGAGGCGATCAGACCGGAGAAATCCATGTTTGCAAACAACTCAGAAGGAAGAGTTCTGTGTTTATTTTTTTAGAGCTAAATTTATATCGGAACTGCATGTGGCTTGGCATCTGATCAAAATAACTGGGCGATAACAAGGAAAGGCGGGCCGAAGATTTTAAGAATTATGTTTTTCAAATGCGGTGGTTTAAACCTTCTATTTAAAGTTAATTCACTTTAAAAAGGAATTTAAAAAAGAAGAAAAACAAAAAGTTACGGTCAATACCCTTCTATTAGATTTAAGGTTATGATTCTTGTATCGTAGTGACTTAGGGATTTTAAGAAAACTTAACAAACAACGCAAATTTTATAAAAATAAATCCCAATTTTGTAACAGTTGATTAATTTTTCTCTGTCGGTATGACCTTTTTATTTTTAGTAATTAAATATGCTCTTTTTTTAAATTGAGTTCTCACTAATTTTGCCTCTGAAAGTAAACTTATTAATACTCTCTTTGAATGTTACATAATTTGTCGTTTAATTTGCATACCTAGTTCATATTTCGTTCAGTAGCGTACACAGGAATTTTTCAAGAGGGTGTTACTAATAATTAGTATATATATACAGTTAGTCAATAAAGTCTGCGTACAGACTGATTATTAAATTAAAAAAGCACTTTAAACATCAAAGAAACATTTTAATCAGTATGGTTTTTTTTCCTGCAATAGCTACAATTGTAAGCTACAGTAAGGAGCAAAAATAAAACTGCAATATTTTAAAAACTTTCTCAAAAATAAATTTTTACGAAAAAAACACAGCAATACACTCCAATAAAGTCTGCGTACACTTAAGAAAAAAATTAAAAATAAAAGTTTTTAGCGTTATTTTAATATTTTGTTGCGTACCCTTTATTTTTTAAAACAGCTTGCAGACGTCTAGGCACTGACTGGACTAGATTCTGTGTATCATATGACGTAAATTTTGCCCATTCTTCCTGCAATTTGCATATTAACTCATTTTGGGAAGTAATATTGTGTTTTCGAATTCGTTTGTCCAATTTTGCCCACAAATGTTCAATCGGGTTAAGGTCTGGTGACTGTGGATGAGTTGGTAATTGTCACGGAGTGTGATAGAAAAGATATTCCTTCACAATTTTAGCAGTATGTTTAGGGTCGTTGTCTTGTTGGAAAATAACGGTATTAGAAAGGTTTAAATTTCGAGCACTTTCTAGTAGATTTTTCTTCAAAATATCCAAATAAACATACCTGTCCATGACTTTATCAATAATAGGCAAATTTCCAACTCCATTCGAAGACATACACCCCCATACCATCACTCCACCAGCTCCATGTTTAACAGTTGGATTTAAATTTCTCAGATTCAGTTCTGTTCCCGGTTTTCACCATACAATAGGGTGGCCATTGATCTTAAATATTGTAAATTTACTTTCATCTGACCAAATTACACTGTTCCAATAATCTGCCGAGGAGTTCAAATAAGTTTTTGCAAAAGCAATTCTTTTCATTCGATTCGTCTTAGAAATGTATGGCTTAGACCTAGATTTGCGATCGTAATAATTTGCCTTTCACAGTACAGGGGGAATTTCCTAATTGCTTGCTAAAAAAATATATTTTGTTATATTTACAGCAGAAAGTTTAGGATTTTGTTTAATTCGCAAAAGAAATTTTCTTTCTTCTCTCTGAATAATCTTCCTAGGTCTTCCACATCTTGGTTTTACAGCATGATTTCCAGTACCACAGGGTAGTTCTGAATAACTCTTTGCACACTAGAGTGAGACCTCCTAACTATTTTTCCTATATAGCGAAGAGTTTTACCTTCATCTCTCAATTTTATAATTAATTGTCTTGTAGCTAAAGGAATTTCCTTATTAAGTGACATTTTCGTCAAAGAAAATAGCACTAACAACTTCCCATTAACTCGAAAATAGATTTGAAGCTCAATGACCTTGAAAGTGTAATCTGATTTGCATTCTCAAGTTTGAAATTAAGATAAGAAATTCCCCGCCCCTTCTGGTTTGTACGCAAACTTTATTGGCCTTGATTTTTGTCCAATTATCTTTTAAAAATTAGTGTGCATAAATTATTGGGCATGAAAATATTTTTGTCAAATAATTTTAAAGTTACTAACTGACGTTAAGGATTTAAAATAATAAAACTTTAAAAAACCATTTTATTCCCCCTTTAAATTCGAGTTTGATATTACTTTTGTCAATGTACGCAGACTTTTTTGACTAACTGTATTTAAAATTGTTTGCCTGAAATCAAATAACATTAAAATGCTAAATTTGCAAATAACATTTATGATATGAAATGCTGAATACTTTATATATATGTATATATATTTACATGTATGTATATTTATATGTATGTATATATATGTATGTATATATATATGTATATATATATGTATGTATGTATATATATATGTATATATATATGTATGTATGTATATATATATGTATGTATATATATATATGTGTATATATATGTGTATATATATGTGTATATATATATATGTGTGTGTGTATATATATATATATGTATATATATGTATATTATATATATATATGTATATATATACTTATTCTGCTCCTGTCGATGTACGCAATATGCTTGGTGAGATATTTGCTTCTATCTCCAGTCCGGATAATTATAGTTCAGATTTCCGAAACCACAAGCGCAACGCCGAACCATTAATTTTCACACTCGCAGATATCTTGATTTTATTCGTCATATAATCTTGATTTTACTTTTCTAATAAAAGAAGTTCTCAAAAATCACAAAAGTTGAACTGTAATAATTAAATACAATACTTCAATCACATAACTAACTCATTTAGAGCAACGCTCTTTTCTCACATCCCAGCTCTTCGGATTCATTGCACACGCGCAATTTTCACAGATGGCGCTTCTGGCTTCAACATACCGCCGGGCGTTGAATGACGCAGCATTCAACAAAACACAATAAAAACAAAAACACAAATAGAAACCGAACCATAAAAATACAAATATATAACAATAAAACACAATTTTTAATTAACACGTGGCAAAGTTACTAATTTTATTGCTGGCCGTTTAAATATACAATTTTTATCTTTAAGAGTTACAAATCTGGTTCTGTTATCCATACCTGGATGAGTTTTGATAACCCTTGCTAAATTCCATTTTAAAGGACAATACACATCTAATGCATTATCAAATGATTGTCCTCTGCAATACTTCAATTCAATCTGTATGTTTTCAAGAAAATCTATAATTACTTCTTGTGGGTGCAGAGCGCTATGGCCATGGCTGGTTACAAATTTTAAAAACCGTTCCACAGATTCAGCATCTTTATCAACGTATCGCAAAACTATGGCTAGTTGATCAACAGGGGAAATATCAGGAGTTGAATCAACAATCAAGCCAAAATATTTCTCTTCTTTAATCTCAGCTAATATTTCTTGCAAAACCCTATTAGACATGATGTTGATAAACTCTCACAGTTGTTGAAGATAGATAGTTCACACCACCTTTGCCTTTATTTCCAGTGTTTTTTATGTGATCAGCTAAAAACGTATCGAAGGAGCTTAACAGCTCAATTTTGCCCAAAAAATTACCATTTTGCAATGAACCAAAGGTTTCGTTTCATTGTCGCCATAACATGCAAGCCCACGTATTGAAATAAACTTCACAACAGCTACAACCCTATACAAAATTTTCCTCCAATAGTCACATTCAGCTTTAAACTGGTCTAAAAGATTGCAATCTATTCTATTTGCTTTAAGACAACGTTGTGAAAAAGAATAAATGTTTTTTCTGTGACAAGTAGAATTTTAATGCGGTGATAATCTTTTTGCTATATTTCTCCAGTCGGAGTTAACCATCTTGACACAAAGCTTGGTCACTTGATCCATACAGTTTACAAATATAGCAAAAAACAGCTTGTGAACTTGGTGAATAGAATACACTAGCCAGTCTCTTTTAACGACTTCTCCATTTTTCTTAATACGTGTAAAGTTTTTTTTCGAACATGATCGTTCTACTTTCCCAAAAACTATATTTGAGTTTTCAAGGAAATTTATGTTTTGCTTTACTTTGTTATATACGAAGTGTTATAGGAGGCCATAATGCAGGATCACTAAAGTCATTGACAGATTTGTCAGTATCACATGAAATAGTGTGAAACTGGATCATGTAAAATTTGTTTATTGTCTGAAACACTTGATTCTCAAATATTAGACATTTCTGCTGTTTTGCAATTTACATCATTACTTGACGATGGTAAGGCATTCATATTTTCTAAAACTTTTTCTATTAAGTACGAATTTATTTAAAATTCCACATTTAATAGTGATGGATTTGTCAGAATGTCGACCACCATATAATTCGGAAACGAAAGTTATTGCACCAGAAGGAGAAATTGAGTTTAAAAATTTAACAGTATTATGATTTTTATAGTTTGAATAAGTTTGCGCACGGGCGTCTAAGTTGAAAGGCGTGTCTATAAAAATCTCACTGCAGTCCAATATGCATATGACGTGTGGAAAAATTTTATGCTTCCGGTAAGTGCTTTGAAGAAGGCCAATTTATAAACCTTGAAAGGACTCTCTGCCCATTCGATGCATCCAAGCTGTGAAGATCTTACCAGCAGTACTTTTATTTATGAGAAATCTGTAACATAAATCTTCATTCAAGAGACCCAATCTCAGTTTCATAAAAACAAGCAGAAGTTGCTCTTTTGTTTCTAAACTAGTGCGAACTGGAGGGCTCCTTCTGTTCAGCAATATTCCAAGTAGATTATAGAAAAAAGCAATGCTGGGTAACTTTGTATAGAAATCAAGCATTGCCTTCACATTCATGATTTGATTAATGTAAGAATTTGATATCAAATTTTTTTTTTATAAGTACAACACAGGATTACTGATATAATTACTTATGACATAAACAAATTTCAATTTACCATTAAATTGTATTCATATTCTAATATTTTGAGTACGAATAATAATCACTATTAATATTTGTTCAATGAATAATTTAACAAATTTCTTACTATCCTTGTTATTCAAGAACAGAAGAATGAATTTTCAGTAAAGTAAGTCAGAAAGCTGCTGATTTATTACTGAAATGATAATACAGTCGAACCCCACTACAGTGAACACTCGGTTGTGATGAACTTTACTTTTTTAGTTGTTCCGTTCCTACTCCTATTTAGATAATGTTATCTTAGTAGCTTTTAGTGAACATTTGAGAAATTGGTGATTCGGTTATAGTAGACTGAACATTTATTTTAACAAATATTTTTTCATTTCTTCATCTATAAACTTGCAGTTTTGGTCATCTTTACCCTTGTAGTTACGCCTCTAGCCCTTTTCTAATCAAAAGGGGGTAATTAAACTTGTGTTACCGCTCTCTTCCTAACCCTACATTATCCATCTAAGACAAGATTCATTATAAAAGTATTGAAAATGGCAAATTCTGCAAAGAAAGAAATATTTCGATAGAGGACAAAGTTAAAATTTTGAAACATGCTAAATATGGAACTAGTTAATGCGGGATATAAAAATTCTTGTGACCGAGCCTGTGCTTCATAATAAAGCAACAGAGCTTTCAGAAAAATTTTATTGCTACATGCTATAAATAAGAAAACTGATGTACTAAATAAAAATTAAATTGTGCATCATCAAAAAACACCAATCTCATTGAGAAAACCAATTATTAGCTTAGTAACTATTTCTCTTTAATTTATGCTTTAATATTTATTTAATTACTTAATAATTAAAATGCAGAAAATGTAATTTGCATATTGAAAAATTACAAAACTTAAATGTAATTAATGTAAAATCACAATCCATATTTTCAATAATTAAACTATCATATGCCAAAAAAAATTGGATATAGTGAACAATCCTATATAGTGCACACATTATTGAACCCACAGACAGTTCATTATAGTGGGGTTTAACTGTACTAACAAGCTTATAAAACAAAAACATGTTTATATAGGCAAAATTTGATTTTTTTTTTTAAACTAGTAAATTTACATTCTTTTTTTAAATGTTTTGTGTCATTCTATCACAATAAACATTCTTTAGTTAATGAAATGTTCTCTTATAAACAAATGTTAATGAATAAAAACTGATGGTAACTATCTTTTATTTCATAATTAAACATACCTTTTTATTCGTAAAGGCCTATTACATGGGAAAATTAATGATCTGAATATGCTGAAGTCTTCATAATTTTATATAAATTACTTTTTACAATTAATTATTATTTCCGTTATTGCTTATTTATTTTAAGAGAGGCGAAATACGTAATTTAATGAAAACAATTCAAACACTAATACACAAACTAGGCTTACCTTTGGATTTTGGTTTGTTTCTTTTACACCGCTCTAAAATTTCCCAACATTCAATTCAATTTTATTATCAGAACTTATAAATTTAACCCATTATAAAAACACATAATAAATCTCAAGTGAAATAATTTTACAATTTCAAAAAAAAAAAATTTTCAATAACCGTTTGAGGTTTAAAATCTAGCGATATTTGAAAATTTCTCGAGAAATTATTTACTCCAATTGAATTACTAATATTTTTTAAATGTCTTCAGAACCTTTAAAAACAGCAGAAAAATGAAATTATTGAAAAATATTCGCTTCAGTGTTAATTAAAAAATACTTATTAAAATGGTACTTTAGCGCACCATTGGCCGAAAATGGGTTAACCAGCACTGTACCGTGCGGTGTAAAGTTAAATATAATCAAGCGAAAAATTAATTAATATAAAAATTTAATGGATCGTATTGTGAAATAAATTACTAGAGCAAAAGATAAAATTTGCCATTGAAGTACAATAAAATTCAAGCCGAAAGAATCAAATTTTTTTATAAAAAAAAATTACTCAATTGCAGCTTTTAATGCACACATATGCTAAAAAAGAAAAATTTCTACTCTTCCCCCCTTTAAATTACTTACAACATATTAAATGAAATAGAATAAAACAAATACAATGATTTCATTAAAAAGTGACTCACACATTTAGAAGTAAAAATTAAGTTATCAACAAATTATAAGTTTGGCGGTGGATGAAAACAGGCTGTATCAAATTGTCCTCGAACAACTTTAAGAAATTCACATATGAAATCACATAAGATACCACGTGCCCCCATGGCACAATCCAGGTGATAAGTTTCTGCTGGAGTTGGTGCTGAGCAAGATCTTACATCACTTCACCAAGGAGACGCTCTGATGGTTTCCATTGCTATTCTCAAGACTCTTCCCAGATATTATATGCCCCCATGGCACCGCCGAGATGTTCCATCAATTCCCTCCAGCCAGAAGAAAAAAACGTGCGTGATTTCTAAGTAAACAACATCATCAGAAGAGAGACGCTCAAACCACGTTCTCGTATAAATACCCAGCTAAAACCAGCATCGTTGCCACCACCACAAAACTCACAAAAAGAAATAATTCTAGAATAATATTAGTAGTTTAACAAAAATTGAAAGATAATTTGAAATAAATTTGTACATGATGTGAAATGTCTTAATAATAATTTAACATAATATACCAAATGAGTAGAAGGGAAAAAAAACGTTAACTGAATAAATTCAAATAACATTAAAAACTTGTTCGAGATCTCTATATTTTACAAACCAACAGTAGAACTGATGTTCCCATCTGTCTTCTCAAAAAGAAACAAGCTAACTTAACAAAGGTAAAAAAATAACTGAACACTTGTTTACTATATTAAATAGAAACATAGTTAAGTATATTTTAGTAAGAAAAGTTAATTGCTAATTAAACTACTTATCTAAAATAACTGATTCCCAAGAAGATATTTAATAAATAAAAGCTTTGCAAAAACATGTAGAATTTTTGAATTCGACAGCACGATAAGCACTATTTCACCACTATTAAGTTTACGTTAATATTTTTTATAAGTAATAAGCTAATACAAATTCGATTGATTTGTATTAGCTTAGGAGGGATTATGGAGAACTCAACCAGAAAGAGCACGAAAATCCTTTAAATTTGTACTAAGTGTGCTGGTACAAATAAAAAGGACCAGTGGCTCAAACAGTTTCAAACATTTTTGTTTCAACCCTTCATATTTTTGCTTCTTTAACTTACCCAATCCACAATCCTACTTTATCATTTAAAGTACAGTAAAAATATTAAACTATGGTAAGTTTCATCACATTTCTTATAAGCAATATTTACTTGCATATATACATTTCTTATATATATATATATAGGAGTTTGTTGAACAAAGGAGGAAATAAAGGCTATAATTTAATAATGAAACTTAACAGCGATACCATGGCCGGTGAGAGCTGTCTACATGCACGGTTGCCGGATGAAGTATGAATGCTAAATCAGATTGTTCTATGGAGAAGAGTTAGAGTTATTAATTTATTCGGAACTTTTCCTGTCTGGACTCTATGGCACCGTGGATACCGGGGCTTTCCCTTCTGTAGAGGCTGCTGCCTTTCAACTAGGAAGGAGATGATTTAAATGATGACGGATGATGCAATTCGCCCAAATTAACTGTCCCATTTTCTGAAATCCTGACTCCTTTAGTCAGCTGCTGAGTTAGTTTGGTGAGTTCCTCTGAATCCATTAAATACTTGCTGAGATAAGTATATATCTTTCCCTTGGGCAAATTCAAATCTCGAAACTCCATAAGGGTTGTTGTTGTTACGGATCGATTTTCTTTATTCGTCGCCATGATTCAACTCCAATCTCTTTTTATCTATAGATTAGAATTTCTTGATTGAAGATACTCCCAATATCGGTAATCGTTTTGATGATTCGCAGATTCAAGCCAGATGATTCAAATCACAGCTGCAATTTTCGGCAAAGTTGACTGCCCTTAACTAATTTGTACAGAATAATCCAATATTTTTGAAGAACTTGTCATATGATTCAGATCTCGGAAAACTCAATGGTCTCACTGCTGCTTTATTCGCAAATTCAATAATTACTAATGTCCTTCACGGCAGATTCAAGGATCGCGGATGCCCTTCACGGCAGATTCAAGACGGAATTTAAAACAGTTTTCTTTGGAACAACATTCGCTCGAATGTTAATAAATCTATCTCTCCTGCATGAGAGTAGAATTGCACTTTATTTTGCTCCACACATTAGGTGAGTATCCACTACTCGGGGTTTCGAAGTTCAAAAGTTATAGCTCGGTATTTTTACATCACGGACAAAAGCCCCCATTATCTGAAGGAGTTTGTGGAGCAAGGGAGGAAATAAAAAGAAATACGTTTAACCGCGATATCATGACCGGCGAGGACTGCCTACATGCAGGGTTGCCGGATCAAGTGTGAATGCTTGCACGAAGAAGTCTCTCTTTATCAAGCAACTTCAATGCAGAAACCGCATAATCTCCTGGATTTATGCCCACTTTTTGTAGAACGTGCAGTTATGAAGAATTCCCATCATTGAACGAGCATACAGCATCCAAAACGCCCAGCGAAAGTGATTGAATGTCGACAAATGTAGACTAGGGAACACGTGATCAAATCACGTTATTCACGCTCTCGTTTGGGTTTTACCATGCAAACATTTTTCCAAGAGATCGGGACGAGATAAATCCCTGAAGATTGGTCGCATGGCTTCGACAACTGCTACCGGGGGGAGACTGTTCTTATGAACATATACTTCACTCTTGATCTTTGCTTTTCTATATCCACACCACGAGTCATTACCTCTAGGACAGAACCCATGTTGCGGATTTTGAACAGTAGATACTTCGTGAAGGAAAATTGCCCAAATAGCTTGTTTCATATTTTTAATACTATCTAAGTTTCGACGTATGGCCAACTCATAATATGTCTGGATTTTATCGATTTCGCTATTAGTCAACCGCCTTTTTCCTGATATCCCTTTGCCGTCAGATAACAATTTTCCCTTTCATATCTGTCTTGAGTCTACGAAATCGGGTTCCCATGCGCTTCATCACATGGCCAAAGCATTCAAGTTTCACAACAGGGTGTTGGTCGCCATAAATTTTCTTTTGTGAGATGCTGTCGAAAGCTTTAGAATCGCCATCTCCTAAATAAGTTGTATAGCAGAGATCATTTAGTGACAAAGACCGCTCAAACATTTTAAAAGCACCTTTGGTTTCCAATAGCCCACTTGAACCAACATGATTACGCTTTGTAATTATGTTGATGATTTGATTTGTTGGGACATCTGCAGAATTTTGAAAGAACCTCAACATCAAGCACCTTACCAGTATCTACACTGGTAAAGGCCTGGTTTCTTAGTACAGGTCGGCGTTACAAAACGTCAGCTAGAAATCAGCTCTAACCCCTGATTGGTCAATTTGTGAGCTAGACAGCATACGTCATCGAACGCTAAGCTTGGACGACGACTGATGTCCGAATCAACTGCAGCTGGATTACAACGTAACGTTAACGACAGAAGCAATGACCGACAACATCCAACAGACCATTGAAATCACCCAAGATATTGATTTTAACATTAAACGTAGCTTCTTCCTCTTCATTTAGCTCAGCTATAATGTGTTTTTACTTGGACAAAGTCATTTGTTGTCTAAAGCACTGATCGACTGTAAAAAAATCAATGCAAATTCATAATAAATATATGTTTACGTTATTAACGCATGCACAATGCGATATAATGTCTGCGTTGAACAGACTGCTTACGCTGAGCTGATAAAACAGTATTTTGTTGGCGTCAGCGGTACTACAACTTCCCGCTGACGCCCAAATACGGCGCTTGTCTTAAGAAACCAGGCCTTGAGGGTGACAACTCCATTTAGGGAAGTGAAACCTATCTTCTGACAACTTACATCGACTGCAACAGATATATTTTTATTATCATCATTTTCTGATTTAGCTTCTACTGCAGCCTTCTTCATGGATATAGCGGACACAGCGGTCAAGAGTCTTGCATTATATCATGAAAATCTTGGAGGCTGCGGAAGATTCATTATCGCACAAAGCATTCTGCCACTTTCATCTCCTTTTTCAATAGAGCGTAAAGCATACACAAACCTACTATTGATAGTGGCTACTTTACTTTCTTTGTGGCATTCCGAAGATTGAAATTTATGTTCAGAAGTACAATTAGAACATTTCAAAAGGAGCGACACATTGAATCCAAAATTCGGTTTCAAAACTTGAAGTTGAAGACCATTGTCACAATTCTTACACCGTATAATATTTTCGAATAAGCTGGCAAGAATTTTTACATAAAAAATGACGTTAAAATTCGAACAATTTTCTTCAAAAGATGAAAAAGACTCGTTTAAATCAGAAAATTAAAATTTTGCAAAAATCTTTTCCAGCTAAAAACAAAATGAAACTGAAAAGGAGAGGCAAAATAAAGAAAAGAGGTGGCTCGTGCTCAATCCTCGATGACGTTTTGTTGTCTACACACCCCCATACTAGCCAACTTAAATCGCTTTGTTTTGACGCCGTCTGAGATCTTCGGATTCTAGGAAACAGGACTTAACAGACGTGTGCTTGTTTAACGTCAACCATTCAACCCCACTTTCCAACAGGAAGTTAAAAAAGAGCAGTGTTCAAATTCAGAGAGGGTCGTTATATTAAGAGTTGACCTTTTTTACGGTCGTTATAGCAAGAGTAAAATAACGTTATCTTTTATGGATTTGAATTGGGACTCCTTCACAGGGTCGTTATATCATGTTGGTCGTTCTATCACAGGGTCGTTATAACACGAGTCGACTGTATATGCTGCTTTTCTCCACTCGTTGATTTTTTGGATGCACTTCTCCGCTCTTGATCACTACTGCTCCGGAAAATTCGTGGATTCCAACTGCCCTGCTCGGCAGATTCAAGACGGAATTTACACAGGAACAACATTCGAGTGAATGTTACTTTGATAAACCGCTCCTCCACGAGCGTAGAATTTCGGTGAACAATTCGGTGATTCCCCTACTCTGGATTTATAACAGGAACAAAATCTGTAGCTCCTACTCAAGCGCAGAATTTCGCTTTTCTTTTTTCAATTTTCGGTGAATATCCTCTTCTCGGGATTTCAAAAGTTATTTGACTGAAAATTCCCCTGTTCGGGATTTCAAAGTTCAGAAATAGTTACGACTCGATGTTCACATTTCGGACGCAAGCCCCCATTATTTGTGGACTTTGAAATCCCACATATCGATGGTTTATAAAGATACCGGTACAAGTGCAAAAAATGACTTTTTGAGTATTTGGTATCAAAATATTTGTAATTTTATGCTCTATTTTACTAGGATAACGACAGTTTTGTAACTTCAAAAATGTACCTCCTGGAGGCACTAGTGTCTTTAGTGTTTTTAATTTTACGCGCGATTTTGAGCCTATACCAGCAGCCGATAGTGACGCTTTGTCCGTTGTGTCAGTCGTTCGCAAAACATTGATGGGAGAAGTCACGCAGCTGGTGAGTAAATTTAACTAATGGTTGTTGTGTCATTATCTTTTTAAAGTCTCTCTGTATATTGATATTGTTTTTATGCTATACCGACACTTCTTGCAAATATGTCATTATACGTTTCAATTTCCCCCTTACTATTAACATTGAATAACTTAATAACATGGAATACATCGGTACTAGATAAAACTTGCCTCACTTACAGGGCAAAACTTTAAATCTTATAATGACACATCTGCAAATATTTTCAAAATTTAAAGGTTTATATGAAATTTGTTTCATTTTCCTCGTAGATAATGTAGAAATATAGGTAAGTGCAAAAAATTATACAGATTGAATGAAAACTGAATGAATAGGAGCATTTTTACCAGGAGAGTTTTCATTAATAACTTTAAATGAATCAAATCTCAAAACTATAAATTTGCAGATGCGCCGGTATCTTTATAAACCATCGATATATATCCAAGTCTCACGATATCATACCATAATATACCAACCCCTATACCTGACCATTTTATCTCTACTACAACTGACCTATGTGATGGCCAGTGTGTCTCATTTGTTAATAGACGTCTTCGTGCAGTCCAATTTTTTCCAATTTAATTATTTTATTTTTCTTGTCAACTGAGTACAGTATTCAGCAACCACGATTTATCTTAAGAGATAATAAACCCTCCAAATTTCCACGCTTTTTACAGGCACCGTTTCTGCCTTGCTCATTGTGTTTTTTTTTTTTTTTTTTTTCGTAAACTTTCTCAGTTCAGTCACCTTAGTGACAAGATGTAGATGATTTGTCAGAAACTTTGCTTTCACCTTTTGGTAACATTTGCCTGTCACTTTCATGAACACCATGATTACCTTTTTTATTTTCTTTGATTTTTCTTTACCCATATTTTTCGACTGTTTCTATTACCAATAAATTTCAAATTATATCAAATTTCTTATGGGAAAAGCGTCTTTTAACAAACACTTTATGTGGTATGAGGTTTTCTTTTCTTTATTAATTGTCTCAGCAGAAATTTCTGTGACCAGCAGAATTATTTAATGGGCCAATTAAAATATTTTTCTAAAACTTTTAAATTTATTTTTTCATGACCTGATGAGATACGAACTTAGAACTAACACGACCATATATGTACCATTTACGGTACGCAGCACCTAAGTATGAGTTTCTTTAGTATTTAGCAGAGCAATTTTTTGTTGAATTTGAAACATTTGTTAATCATAATCTTTAATAAGTTGATCATAATCACATAATCTTTAATCAAGTTCCCCAGTAAGAAGACTTTAAAACAAGTTCCTGAGCCCTTAAAAACTTCGAATTATAAAAACTGTAGTGCAATAATTAATTGTACAAAGTAGCACCTGAGAAACCCAGTAATTTGAAATCTCAAACCTTCAATTTCTATAAGCATGGGCATACCGATAAATTTCTGGTTGCCACAACATCTTCTGGGACCCAGCTTAAGTTTAGCAAATTTCATAACCTGTAAATACACGATTAACTAGTTAAGATGAATCGGTTGGTGGAGCTTCGCGCCAAATACGGACCTCCCACCAATATCCCGCATACCTTCTGTGTGTATTTCTCTTTTGGCAAAGCGCTGGGGAGGTCTTACATCGGATAAAGAAATGACATTAAAATCTAGATTTTTGAATCGTGTTCAGCCAGGAGATATTATACTGTTCTGGCTGATCAAGGTTTTGTCGTCACCGATGATTTTGCTAACAGGGGAGAAAATTTAATAGTGCCTGCCCTTCAAAAAGACGTAAAACAAATAAACAAGTTTGATATCATGAGATCAAATAACATATGTAGTGTCAGAATCCATGTTGAAAGAGTCATCAAACAAATTAAACGATACCATATCCTGAAAGGAGTGATTGCCATTTCTTTTTTAATAAATATAGATTTTGCCCTAATGATTTGTGGAGCTTTATGTAATTTAAATGATTCTATTGTAGATAATAATACCAGAGAGTAAGGAATTATTTTCTTTAATGGTTTTATTTGGAGAATTGGTGCATGAAACTTTCAAAGATAGGTTCATTAGTAGTTTTGAAGTTATTTTTTTTATATTGTATAAGTTACTTTAACAATTTTTTTATATTAATGGATCAGCTTATAAGTACTACGGCACATTCTTATATTTTTTAAAACTAACTAAAAAAATTTTTTTCTATTTCATTTTAGAGTTAAATCAGTAAGTTATCTGAAATTAAAGCTGCCTTTATGTTATTTAAATTTTTTAGATTACCTAAGGCAATCTTATTTACTTTTTTAAAATTTTGATATCCTTTAAAATTTTGATATCCAACATTAAGTATATAGTTGTGCGATAAAAAGAACTATAGATACATTTAATGAATTTATTGTTTCTTTTTTATTTAATCATCTTAACGGAAAAGTAAATGTTATATGTATTTAAATAATTATCACATTAAATAGATTTCTTCTTGGAATTTAGGAGCTACAATACGCTGTCTCCAGTTCTCCTGCATGGATATTTGCGTGACAAAAAACGACTAACATAATTTTTTTATTGTTGAACTTGTGTTCATCATTAGAGAGTCAGAGTTATAAGAGAATTTCCTTAGTCTTAGCAGATGTAAGAAATGAAGTTTTCAGTAAAAAAAAAGTCAATCCTAATCAATTATAAAAATAAAATCTTTAGAGACTTTGTTCCAGCTAGCAGAATCGATTATTGTTATTTACTTTAATAGAAAGCTGGAAAGAAACTAAGAATTAAATTTAAAGATTTTTCGATATCTTATTTGTAATTGATTTTTTATTTCTGGATTTCAAACTTAAAAATAGTAGCGAAACATTGTACTATATAAAAATGGATCCCTTTTATAACGTATATTCAATTTCGCGAAACAATATTGTTCGATATTGTAAAAACGTTGGGGAACGTCGATCGATATCTCTCAGCATTTACAAACACTGTACAATGTCGACCGACATCGTCAACACGGTATTCAAAAAACGAATGCTGTGCAATGCCGACAATCGCCAAAATTACGTTATTTGAGAAATTAAAAATTAGTTTTTTAAAATATTCATGCCTGTTTGTAACCTGGAAAAAGCTGATAACAAAACCGTTTTAGCTTGTTATTACCAAAACTTATTGAATTTTAAAATCTTCAGCTTAGTTATTAATATTTAATAAGTTTGGGTAGGCAGGTATATTTTACTATTATTCTAGAAAGTAAGCTAGAAAGTAAATAGTTTTAAGATATTTCTTCTCTTTTTCAGGGTACAAGCAGCCATTTATACTGTGAAATAATTTTAATATTTTAAGTGATTTGTGCAATAATTTTTACAGCATCTACTATGTAGATTAAAATTACAATATGTTTAATTTAAAACGATAAACTTTTTTGCTGTGACCTTTTAGTATTATATAATCTGTAATTTACTAAAATAGTATGTGTGGAATACAAAATTCCTTATCTTCATAGCATCAGGTTTGATTTTAAGAAAACTGATTAAAAAGAGAAAAAAAGCAATATTTACGCTGATATTGTCATAATAAAATAACCGGAGTCACTTTCTAAGATTTCTGATTTAAAAAAGGGTAAACATGGTAGAATAAGCTGCCATTTAATTTACTTATGGCCTTTGTCCATTAAAGTGTTGCCAAAATATCTATTAAGGCTTGAACGGTTGTCAAATATGTAAATGAAATATAATTTTTATTAAACAGTAAAGAATAATATACTAATTTCTATAATTTATTGTATTCTTTAATACAATCAATTGTTTCTAAAACAATACTGTGTCAGTTGAGGCAAACTTAGTCTTCCTACCTTCCCGGGCGGTGGCAAGAACTTCACCAAATTTTTCAACTTCTTCTAGTCAGCTAGTTTCTTTGAACAGTCTGAAGGTAGCAACTGCAAAAAAATAAGACATGAACTATGGTTAATTTTAATATTTTTAAATTAAAAGACAAATAGTTATATTGAAAACATTACATGAACCAAAGTAGACATAAGCATAACGCAAGTACTACTAACAGCATTTATGCTAATCCCTAGGTTGACAATTCTTTGGTATAGAATCAGAGCAGTTTTTATGTTTTCAGGAGCACTGGGCCTGTTTTTATATGGGGGCCTTTTGCGTGTAAGTTTATAACGTATGGAAAATATTATGTGTTATAATATAATAGATGGAAAAAAGTTTTTCTTTGAATAATTTTTAACTGGAATTTTTTTGAATAATTTTAGGAACAAATCCGAAAAATTCTGGACAGTTGGCAGCTATGATATATGTACCCAAGGAATATTATCAGGAGAGATACCCTATTCTTTGACATGAGCATATAGGAGAAACGGTGAACAAGTTCGTCATATTTCAAGTCTTTCAGACATTTTTTCTGTCCGAGAGGAGCAGACAAATTGTTATAGTGCACAGAACCAATAAAAGTAAACAAGATCTTTGGGAATATCAGAATTGAATAATGTGATATAATTTAATAGTTAACAAACTTGGACTAAAAAAAGAGGAAATTGTCGTAATTCTGGCAAATATATATGTACATATCAAAACCCCTTCCGAAATTATGTATTACTTGTTTAATGAGCCATTCGGTTCGGTAATAAAATTTTCATGATTCAATTCTTTTTTTTTTTTTTGTAATTTAAACATTATATATTAATTAAATACATTAGACGTAATATTAAATAATAATTAATCATATATATATAGTTGCAAACTTGTACGGTTGAGAAAAAAACTTCTTACTAGCAGCAACATTAGAGATCTTATTAAATCAATCTAGTAGACATACTAATTCTTCAATTTATAATTTCGAAAAAAAAAAAAACATTTCTATCTGCCGTGACATATTAATAATTAAAAAATATGCAAATATGATCTATCTGTAGCTCTTAAATTTTTAATTAGTTTAAGTATTAAAAAATATTTTTCATGGAGCGTACAGGCTGGCAGGTGTGAAAAAAATATAAATATAAGCATGTCAGAAGGCTTAACTCCTCCAAACATACTATAAAATTACGTCACTGTTCGTGAATATGAGAATTGAATAATGTGATATAATTAAATAGTTAAGCATCCTGGACATGAAGAGGAAATCGATGTAATTCTTGCAATATATAATTATATATATTAAAAACTGCACATACCTGCCAAGATCAGAGAATTCGCTCACTTCTACAAGGTGCATTAATTCATCTTCAGCTGGTTTGAGTTTTCGGGCTCGCTTAATCGAAACAACTTTCATTCCACTTACATTATGCGCTAAGATTTAAATCTTTAGAGACGAAATTAGATTTAAATATAAGAAGACAAAAGATAAATAGACAATGATAAACAGCATCTTAACGGGTTACGATTACGGTTCCGAGTGGTATAACGTAGGTTTCAGTATTTAGAGAAAACGATCGATGTTGTGATAAAAGCACGATTAAAATATTGTCCGGGTGTTGTTCGGATATATCTAAATTTATATTTTAAATTTATTTTTTGGAATTATAACAGTTTGACGTCATTTTTTGTCTTTTAAATGATTAATTTTGATTTAAGAACACAATAAAGCTCAAAATGAAAAGTTTTACAAACAGACTTTTAATGTGAAATCGACGGGAATCGTACAATATCGTACACACAATGCCGATTTTCGCCAATATTGACAATGTCGGTCGATGTAGATTAAAGCTGTTACAAAATCCCTGTGCTACTTGGGTTAGAGGTGCCACTTGAATAGGGGAAGTTATCCCAAAGCTCGAGGAACTTCCTACATCAGATCATTTTGCTTTTTTCAAATTGATGTGCGAAATAAGAGCAAAGTTTATGAGACAAATAAATATGAAACAAAAACTTTTTTTTTTAAAAGAACTGTTACATTTAAATTGCGAAAGGTTTGATGACACAAAAACAAGAAGAAACAACCTTTTTATGATAGATATTGCACTTCTAATTCTGAAATTCAAGCAGCTAGGTTTCTCAATGATACTTAATTTTTCACACTTAAAGCTGAATTTTTATATTTTTATCTCTGGTATTAAGGTATATAAAAAAAAATTACTTTCAAGCAAGAGGTATACACAAAACAAACTGAATAAAAGTTCAATGCAAATAAAACATTAACTATAAGTTTATTCACAGGTGACTAAACTTATAGATGGAAATATGTATGCAGATTTTCTTGCGAACACAGAGATGCATCCATAAAAACAGAGACTCAATTCGCCAATTTCACCTAGAACCAACTACCTATAAGTAGGGCCCTATAAATTATGCGGAAATTTTTTAAAAGTTATGCGGCGATTTTTAAAAATTATGCGGCAAGGATGCGGTGTCTTTTAAAAATTATGCATGCAAGTTGCGAATGACCCAGAAAACAATTGAAACTGAAAAAAAAATCTCTTAAAAAAGTTCAACTTTCTATCCTGCTTTAAAAAAAAAAAAATTTCAATGAATACAGTAAAGATTTCAACTAAATTACCTTCTTATGTATTGTACATCCATTTTCTACATCAGAACAATTATTAAAGTTTATTAAAATGAGAGAAGTTAGTCCAGAAGCTGCGCTTTCTTTCAAACTCTGTCTTTGTTTTGTGAAAATTTGGCCGTAGCAGGATACAGCTCTTTCACAATCTACTGAATTAGGAAGCACTGAGAGCACTTGTCGTGCTTTTTTTGTAAGTTCTGGAAATCTCTCTGAATTCCAGAATCTAATTAAGTCCTGGTTTGAACATTCTTTTACATATTCTTTGTAAGCAGCATACTCGAGTTTTATATCTTGACCACTCATTCCTGGAATATTCTTGAATACATCGTCATCTTCAATATTGAGGTTGACTATTTGTTCTGGATCGAAAACTCGAGCAGCTTTCATGAAGTTAAATGCAGGTTGACTAAACTTGGGCTCGCGTTTTTTGAATACGTCTAGTTCTGGAGAGTAGTAAGTATTCAACTTTGCAATTGTTTTGTGAAACACTTCTTGAAGAAATACGTTGCGTGAATCTTTTCGTGAGTATGATGCCTGAGAATTACATCGAAGTTTAGACCGCAGATCAAAAATCTTATTGTAAGCTTTGTGAATAAATACACCACATGTTTCGAAAAAGAGAAGAGTATCTATTAATATCTGAGCGTGTTCTGCAATGAACTGAAAGTCTTTGCAAACGTCCACCTGTCCATAAAGATTCTTGGAATTGAAAAAGAAGATATTTTTCAATTGAAAAAAAACCCTTAAGGAGAAATTTATCTGGTAAACGAATACATTTTGCTGAAAAATAAAAATTATACAGATATGCTGCGATCACGCGGAAAATTGTAAATTATGCGGATAATTGTGAAATATGCGGGTTTCCGCATCTTCCGCATCTTCGCATAATTTATAGGGCCCTACCTATAAGTATTAAAGAAAACGAAAATTAACAAAAGCAAATCTTTATTCATACATAAATTAGAAACTTATTTTTTGGTAACTAATCAAATGTTAAATATTTAATTAAAAATGAAAATTGATGACAGACTAATATCAATACCAAACAAATTGTGTAAACAAGAACTTACATGTACTTTTCGCCGCTAAGTATAGGATTTGTCATGTTCACCAGCCCACATATAATAATCAGGATATCCTCAATTAAATCCATCATGTGCCAAGGTATTGGACCTTTTATTAATTTGATAATTTTTAACCTTTGGTTAAGTCGTTCGATGTGCACTCTCAGAAGAAATTACCTTTGTCATCGAAACTTGACTTTCTGTAAGTTGTGCGCTTTGTTTTAAAAATGGGGACCTAAGAAGACTTACATGATTTTCTTTATATACTTCTTCAATTTTAAATCCTTTGTCTATCATCACAGCATCCACCAGGGGCTCTAACATTTGAAGTACGTTGCTCTGACAAATGATGTAGGTGTCACTGGTTCGCCCACCATATGCTTGCGTCACGAAGCAGATAACGCCTCCAGGAGAACAGGCAACTAAAAGCTTAACAGTATGATCTGAACAATAGAAGCTTTATAGTGTTATCTAAATAGTAATTTATATAACTTCTAATTCTGCAATTCAAGCAGCTAGGTTTCTCAACGACACTTAATACCAGAGAGGAAAATATAAAAACTCAGCCTTTCAGGTTAAATATTAAGCATTTATTAACCACATCACAAACATATACGCTACATACAAAATAATAAGTTTAACAGAGAGTTAGGACTACACGTCCTTTTGCAATGGGTTTTAGCAGAGAAAGATGATGTGTTCAGTTCGGATCTCACCAGAGAAATGAATTAGCCACACCTTTAACGTACAGTGATTGGCTAGATTTAATTTGAAAAATTAGATTATTGGATTAGAATTTTGATAGACAGATTTTAGTTTAAGTTCCCGATTCTGGGTTTCAGTTTCAATTTTAAAGTTTCACTTCGTGAAAATTGTGATTGACAGATAAAGAAATGTGAAGGTAATTATGGATCACCACAATGGCTTTTGATTTAATTTCATTGCATCTATTTGACTCTGAAGTGAATCATATGAATGCGGCTTTCTGTAGAGTCAGTTGAGGTTCTCTCAACAGACGTTCTTGTAACACTTTATCATCGCGAATTCCCACTACGACACGGTCTCTTATTAGAGATTCTTCTTGATTCGAAAACTCACATGATGCAGTAAGTGTTTTCAACTGAGTCAAATAAACATCAAAGGATTGGCCTTCTTGCTGCGAGCATGGAAAAAATTATTGCGCTCAAATATAATATTTTGTCTATGAATGCAGTACTCTTGGAATTTAAGAACCACATCAGTATACTTTTCAGACTATTCATCCACATGAAATTTAAAAGTATTAAATTCTTGAACACCTTTATCTCGAAGAAGAACGAGGAGAATGGCAATTTTCGTTTTATCAGGCTTATCATCTTTTTCAGTAGCAAGCATATAGTTCTGAAATTTTTGGTTAAAGCGCTTCCTATTTTCCGCAACGTTACCAATAGAAAAGCTTATCTCTGCTTTCGGCATAAAGCTTTCAATTGTTTGGTTTTATCCCACTTGACACCTTGTAACGTTAAATAAACTCTATTGTAGAGTAGAAAATCTGAAATGTCCAAATCTTAACCTATAAGAAATTCTCGATGAAATTCAAGTCCATGGCTAGGGCGGCTCTCATTGGTTTGTTGTCGCACTGCGATAATTGGTTGCCGTGTTCGGCCATAGCTGAAGTTATTTCCATAGATGTTATTTTCTTTTTACCAAATTTAAAGTGGTCCTGCTTTTATTTATAAATTTTGAGCAAAAGCAGGTTTGCAGAATTACTCCAAGCAAAGACAGTTTTGAGATTTTTCTCTTCTGATAAATTACCAGGGCATGGAACATCTGCTTGACCACAAAATGTCTCTTCAGTGTCAGCCAAAGAATCTGTAGTCTCCCAAATATATTAATTCGATACTTATCGATGAATATAGGCAACGAATAGAAGTTTAAGCGAATAAGTCTGATAATTTTTCCTCTTCAAAGGCTTATAAAAGTGGAAATTTAATAGAATAATAAAGGAAAAGGATGTAATAAATTTTGTATATATTGTCACAAAAATAACCATTTTGAAGCAAAATGTTGTATTCCGTTTCAAAATAAAGGGCAATCAGGAAAAATTCCCTGTCATGAGTCACACGGGGTAAGTGCGGTGTAATCAAAGGTCATTCGATTGAGATGAAATTCTATGGAAGTAAGGCTTTAATGAACGATGACTCTTTAAGCTTTAGTTTTAAAAACGAGAGCAATAAATGAGAGTATCGCCTGACCTGCCAACTTCAATTTTCTCAGCATTAGCAACTTCAGTTTCAGATCTTAATAACAATAGGTCAAAGAATTTGTTTCTGTGAGCACTTGTGCTCAGTGGCACCACTGTCCAGATATTAGTCACAGGTACGCATGCCTTCATGAGTATCAGCAAGTAGTGCTTTATTAACATCATCAGAATTTCAATTTTTTGTCATGTGGCCCCATTCATTACAGCTGTAACAGTTTTCTCGTTAGTTCTTGTTACTATCTCGTTAGTTCTTCCATCCTATTTGGTACTTCAGGAAATATTGGCTTGAACTTATCCTTAGTTTTCGGGGGTTTCATTGATTGATTCTTCATTGAAATCATTGTGTCGCTTCAACTTCCTCTTTTCAACAATAAGGCGTGATTTCACAATTTTTGTTGTACTTCAATTTCATCTCTTTCTAAACTCAAAATTAAAACTTCATATTCTCTTGGTAGTCCCATTAACATAATGAGGGAAACTGAATGTTCCCAAGTAAGAGTTCATACTTTCATTAATGCTCTATTTAACATTAAAAAGTTCCTTCATTAACTGTAGAGTGTGCAAAAGACCAAATTTCGTATCGATTTTCTTCAGTGATACTCATGCATTTTTAGCACGTTGTAACGTATCAAACTATATAAATAACAGTTCTGTTTCTTATAAAAAAAAAACTTTTATTCACAAACAGTAACAAATATAAAGTACCTGTAACGGGATGGTAAAAATATTATAAAGCAAACTAGAAAAAACCCGTAACTGGTTATATGAAAACTCAAATTCCAAATATGTATTAAAAAAAAATTGTTCTAAAAAGGTCTTCTAATTTTATTGTCTGGTTTTATATTTTTTATTTATCTCTTTATGTGTATATTATATTTAAGCTTTTGCTAGCCCGTTATTTTTTTAATATTTTTACTTATATTCATGCTTTTGCTGGCCAATAAATTTTATAATACTTTTAGAATTTATAATGTGTACAGTCCGTATTGTCAAGGTATTTAACTTCAACCACAAGAAATAAAAATGTTTGTGCCTTCACATTCACCTTTTGCTCTTGATCTTATTACGTTTGTTAAAAAAAAATAGGACTATACTCTCTGCTTTAAAAAGAAAGTTTTTTTTTTTAACCTAGTGGCTGGCGCAGTATAGCAATGTCTGACTCTTGTGCCAATAAACTTGAATCAACCAACCAACCTTTTTCTCTTCATTAGTCAATTCGTTTGCAAAGCCAGAATCAATTGCTTCCCAACAATTCTTTTGCACTAATACTGCTCTTGTATGGATGCGCCATGTCTTAGAATTACTTTGGCTTAGCTTGGTTATCTTCGATTCATCCATGCTGCTTCGGCAATTAAAGAGTTATTTACTGCTAATTTTTCTCAAAAAATGACTCAAAAACTCGATACGTCAATTACGAAGAACTTCTTGCCTATAACGTGATGAAAAAATGTATGAGTTATTAATTAACGGGAAACTAAAAGAGCAATTAAAAGCTGGTTGTATAAAAACTACTAGGTTTACAATTTTTATTAATCTGTGATGTTGCCAACAAGAAAAGTATAATTAAGAAATGAGCTGTTTTAATCGTGATATTAATCAATGAATAAAGAGAGAAGCTTATAGCTCACATGCTCGGGTATAATAAGCATTGATACATTGATTTCTATCAGACTTTCTTCTTTTTCTTCCTTACTAATATTTGCAACATTTAAGCCACAACCTAAATTCGACACACCAAGAAAAATTGCAGAGAATTTCCTTATTCTTAGCAGATGCAAGAAATGAAGTTTTCAGGAAAAAAAAGTCGAATCTTAATCCATTATAAAAATAAAATCTTTGATTCTGCTAGCTGGTACGAAGTCTTTAATCATAACTCGTTAAGATAATGGTGGTAAGGCTTGTTATTTACTTTAGTAGAAAGCTGGAAAAAAAACAAAGAATTTAAGTTTAAAGATTTTACCATATCTTACTTGTAATTGATATTTTTATTTCTGGATTTCAAACTTGAAAATAGAACTTGTCTATTGCCAATTTTGTTGTGTTCCAGACTTTTTTTATTTTGTATTACCCTGTAAACTGCAAAATTAACAGCATAAGTCCATATAACCGCATCACAATAAACTTTTGCTTCTGCTAACTGCCCCTGAGTAAGGTAATAGTAACTGTGGTTGGTCCTAATTTCACCATTAGTATCTAGGATTTTTGGGAAATCTTTAATATCAAATGCCGAAATATTTTTATGTTTGAACGGACACTTTTTTTCAACTATCCCTTTCCCGCAACAGGAACCTGAAACATGGGCATCAGGCCAAGCTCCTAAATGTGGAAACTTGTTGCTAATGCAGAGGCCACTCTTGCGATTCGTGTAGACACCTACATTCACAGTGCAACTTCATTTTTGCGCTCCCATTTAATTACTTGTGTGCTTATTTCAAGACTGAAAATTAAAAAGAAAATTTAATCAATTTATTAAAAGCAAAAGTTAATGAACTTCAAAACCAAGTAAATAATTACCGAGAAGAGATGAACTTTAGAGCACAGGAACTAGTTCAAATTCTTCTTTAAAACACCTCTCCAAATTTTGAAACTATAATGCGGCAATAATGCCAACATTCACAGCTGCTTTGCTATTTGGTCAGCAGTTCAATCTCTTTGCGACTCTTGTAGAAGTAGCCTTTCAAATAGCTATCGTCGTCTGGAATGTTGTGGTTAATAATGTGCTTACTATTGCATGTTTTTGATACATTCAGCATACAAATTATTCTAATTTGTCTCTTAAATTTGTCAGTTAAGTACCCACATCAGACCATTTTCTTTTTTTTTCAAATTGATGTGAGAAATAGCAGCAAAGTTTTCCAAAAAAAAATATGTAACAAAAACTCACTTTTTTAAAGAAACTATTGCATTCAAATTGCGAAAAGTTTGACACAAAAACATTATGAAATAACCTTTTTATGATATATAGTGCACTTGACTCAAACAATACTAGCTAGAGAAATGAATACGTACTGAATCTGATATACATAAATAATAAAATGATAAATGATCTCTTCGCATTTAACGGAGCATCACAAGATACTTGTAAAGGAAGATTTTCGTTATAATGAGCTAATACTGCATCACACGTTAAAAATTGTTTGCACTGCTCAAACAGCTTGTTGAACTCATCAGATCATGACCAGTGAACATTTTTGTTTAAAAGGTTGTAAAAAGGAGATAATAAAGTGGAGGAATTTTTTATGAATTTAGAGTAATAATTAAGCAACTCTAAAATTGGATGAGTGCCATTTTTATTTTTCTGATTGCTTATAATTTCTCTAGGGTAATGGATACCATTTTCATCAATCGTATGACCCAAAACTTCAACACTGCTTTTAAAAAATTATAGTTTAGCATTATACTTCAATAATCTTGTTATAACCGTCTATAGTGTAGCAAAGTTTTCATCTATTGTGGCAGATCACATGTGTATCATCTTGGAAACGTAACTCTGGGTATACCTTGTGTAAGAGATATTTAACGTATATTTGAAAAATATCTTTATTTAATCGTATTCGAATCGAAACTAAGCACAGAAACATAATAATTCCAATCGCCTTTGAAACATTTAGCTGCTTACATTCGGCCATCTTATAAATGGATGACCCCATCCATGAAAACAGCAAAAATCAAGAGTCAACTAAAGTACATAGTCCTCTAAATAGGAAGGCAATTTTGTTGGTCTTTTCTGTTGATCATTTAATTCATCTCTAGATGTGTCTTCAGAAATCTGAGACAGAACTAGCGAGTCGGTGATTATCGATTGTTCATTTTGTGATACGTCATCATCATTCACAATATGAAATAATTTCATTTGAGATACATGAACAGTTGTAGTGTAAGCCCGTTTTGTGCGGCCTTGTCCAGATTTTCTAAAATCTGTGACTTGATATACATCGGACGACAAGACCTTCATTACTACAAGAGGGCCTCTATAGCGAGATTGAGTTTTTGTACGCAATCCAGTTTTCTCAGGAAGTCTCTTTACAACGACTANTGAGATCTATATAGTCTTCCCCACTTCCAGAAATCTGAAACTCTACAGGTGCGTTATCAGCCTGGGCATGAAGAGGAAATCGATGTAATTCTTGCAATATATAATTATATATATTAAAAACAGCACATGCCTGCCAAGATCAAAGAATTCTTTAACTTCTACAAGGTGCATTAATTCATCTTCAGCTGGTTTGAGTTTTCGGGCTCGCTTAATCGAAGCAACTTTCATTCCACTTACATTATGCGCTAAGATATAAATCTTTAGAGACGAAACTAGATTTGAATATAAGAAGACAAAAGATAAATAGACAATGATAAACAGCATCTTAAGAGAGTCTCAATATACGCTCGATAAGGGTACGTATTATTTGAATTAGTAGAAACCACGCGATCATTTAAGGATACATCTACTTGAGAAAATAAAGAATGTAGAAAAAATTCACAGGTCATATGATATCATTTGCAGTAGTAAACGTATTGCCAGCTTTTACTATTTTCGCTTTCACATGTAGTTGCGTTTGACTGAGATCTATATAGTCTTCCCCACTTCCAGAAATCTGAAACTCTACAGGTGCGTTATCAGCCTGGGCATGAAGAGGAAATCGATGTAATTCTTGCAATATATAATTATATATATTAAAAACAGCACATGCCTGCCAAGATCAAAGAATTCTTTAACTTCTACAAGTTGCATTAATTCATCTTCAGCTGGTTTGAGTTTTCGGGCTCGCTTAATCGAAGCAACTTTCATTCCACTTACATTATGCGCTAAGATATAAATCTTTAGAGACGAAACTAGATTTGAATATAAGAAGACAAAAGATAAATAGACAATGATAAACAGCATCTTAAGAGAGTCTCAATATACGCTCGATAAGGGTACGTATTATTTGAATTAGTAGAAACCACGCGATCATTTAAGGATACATCTACTTGAGAAAATAAAGAATGTAGAAATAAATTCACAGGTTCTATAGTATCATTTGCAGTCAGACGTATTGTCAGCTTTTACTATTTTCGCTTTCACATGTAGTTGCGTTTGACTGAGATCTATATAGTCTTCCCCACTTCCAGAAATCTGAAACTCTACAGGTGCGTTATCGAAAACGTTAAAAAGTGGATTAAAATGTATCCACTGCCCATTTTAAATAAGTGTTTGAGTTGCAGGTAAATTAAAAAGTTCTAATTACTCCAGACTTCGCGCATTCGGGTGAATCTTTCAAAAGAAATCTCATTTTTTACGGGTCGAATATATCGCGTCCACTCACTTAACGTGCTTTGGAGAAAATGAATCTCTTCTGTTTCTTGCGCTTTCTTTTATACCGTCCTTTCCCTACCATTGACGGTACTTTATCAAGGGCTTTTTGTGTTAAATTCTCCCCGCTTTCTTCACTTCTTGTTTTTAGTGCTTCTTTAAAATTTTCTCCTGACAATACACCCGAAGCGACACGACTACCAGTTACTAATGCTTCTTTTGCAACAGTTCAAGCGCATCTTCCAAACATTGTTTTTTATACCATTTTTTTCTAATCTGTCATTGAATTCTTGCTCTCGTACTTTTATCTCTGATAAGGCGGCCCCAAAACTTTCAGTCTTAGGTCTCAAACTATCATTTTCATTCTTTAGTCCAGTGATGACGGTCGACATTTGAATCACTTTTACTGGAAAAGTCTGAACAGGAATCTGGTTTAAACCAACTAAATTCACATTGAATGCTTTTTCAGAAAGACTAATTGGTTTCTGTAAAAGAAAATATATTAATTAGAACCGTTTTCAAATTCCGTTTAAGTTTTCATAAACGCTTATATTAAGGCATGATATTTCATCAAGCTTGGAGCTACTGTATGTGGCTAGACCATCACACATTCGCCCATTTCATGGCGAATGTGTGATGTTCATTACAGACTGTTCAAAATCTGCCGGATATGTAGGCTGCGGTGTCGTGATCGCTGTGTGATGATACCTATAGCTATAAAATCCCAAATATTTGCTCCGCCTTCACTGCTGAAGCTGTTTCTATAGTCATGGCACTACAAATAATTTCTTCGCGCTCTACTCGGGTATTTTGAGCCAACTAGAAAAGTTTCACTGTGATACTCATCCAATTTTATGTTTTATTATACATACCTTGTTTCCAAAGAAAGCAATTTTTATTTTTGTCATCGTTTTCAGTCACTTTAATCGTTTCAGTATCGTTTTCAGTCAAAGAGTTTTTGGTTTAGAGGGTAACATTTGGTGCTTTTTTATTTTTGTTACGGAAGCACAGTTTCTATCTACGGATAAAAGTAACAGCTTCTCGTTGCTCCAAAAAGGTAATGAACTCATCGACTGAGGGAATCTCTTCTGTTTTTTGTAGCAGTTCCAAGTTTTTGCGTGATTATTTATCGAGTTTTTTAGCATTATAGTTTGTAAAAATGTATCAAATAGAGCATCTTGATTTTTCAACTCCTTTAGAGCTCTTAAATTTTATTTAAACAATCAATCATGGCGCGAATTTCCTTTTTCGATTTTCTTAAAATTTCAAAATGGATTGAATGTGTATATCTACGACTAATTTTTTATTGTTATATCTTGAAATTAATGCTTCATATAAAGAAGTAAATGTATCAAAAGTAGAAACAAATTCTTTAACTTCATAACTTTAATTTCATTCAAAGAGGTTACGGTATGTTATTACACTTAATGATCGGTAGTTGACTTGTCGGACATAAAGCGCATCGAGAGCATATTGTGGCGTTCTTGAAGACTCAGACAACCTGCCTCCTGATAAAGCAGCGGTAATGGGGTCCACTTCGGAAGGCTCGTTGCAATACGTAGTGCTGCGTGATACGCAGTGTCTAAGATCTTGCGCTCACCGTTGCTAGCAAGGGAGTGAAGGTGGCAACCAAAGTTTATAGGAAATGAGTTTATTCAATCGTAATATTAATCGATGAATAAAGGGAGAAGCTTGTAACTCTCATACTCAGGTATAATAAACATTGATTTCTATCAGACTTCCTTCTTTAAAAGTCTAATAAAAAAACACTCAAAAAACTTCGACACTCAAAAAAAAAAAAATTTGCAGAGAATTTCCTTATTCTTAGCAGATGCAAGAAATGAAGTTTTCAGGGGGAAAAGTAAATCTTTAAAGACTTAGTCAATCATAACCAAAATCAATCATAACCCATTAAGATAATGGTGAAGTTTTTTATTTACTTAAGTAGAAAGCTAGAAAAAAGCAAACAAAGAATTAAGTTTAAAGATTTTACTATATCTTATGTGTGATTGATTTTTTTTATTTCTAGATCTCAGACTTTAAAACAGAACTTATCTATTGCCAGTTTTGCTGTGTTCCAGACTTCTTTATTTTGTATTTCCCTGTAAACTGCGAAATTAACAGCACAAGTCCATATAACCGCATCCCAATATACTTCTGCTACTGCTAACTGCACCTGAGTAAGGTAATAGTAACTGTGGTTGGTCCTAATTTCGCCATTAGTATATAGGATTTAAGGGAAATCTTTATTATCAAATGCCGAAATATTTTTATGTTTGAACGGGCACTTTTTTTCAACTATCCCTTTCCCGCAACAGGAACCTGAAATATGGGCATCAGGCCAAGCTCCTAAATGTGGAAACTTGTTGCTAATGCAGAGGCCACTCTTGCGATTCGTGTGGACACCTACATTCACAGTGCAACTTCATTTTTGCGCTCCCATTTAATTACTTGTGTGCATATTTCAAGACTGAAAATGAAAAAGAAAATTTAATCCTTTATTAAAAGCAAAAGTTAATGAACTTCAAAACCAAGTAAATAATTACCGAGAAGAGATGAACTTTAGAGCACAGGAACTAGTTAAAATTCTTCTTTAAAACACCTCTCCAAATTTTGAAACTATAATGGGGCATTAATGCCAACGTCACAGCTGCTTTGCTATTTAGTCAGCAACTCAATCTCTTTGCGACTCTTGTAGAAGTAACCTTTCAAATAGCTATCGTCGTCTGGAATGTTGTGGTTAATAATGTGCTTACTATTGCATGTTTTTAATACATTCAGCATACAAATTATTGTAATTTGTCAGTTAAGTACCCACATCAGACCATTTTCTTTTTTTCAAATTGATGTGAGAAATAACAGCAAAGTTTTCCTAAAAAAGTTATGAAACGAAAACTCACTTTTTTAAAGAAACTATTGCATTCAAATTGCGAAATGTTTGACACAAAAACATTATGAAACAACCTTTTTATGATATATATTGCTATAGAAATGAATACATACTGAATCTGATATACATAAATAATTTAAAAAATGAATGATCTTTTCGCATTTAACGGATTATCGTTATAATGAGCTAATACTGCATCACACGTTAAAAATTGTTTGCACTGCTCAAACAGCTTGTTGAACTCATCAGACCATGACCAGTGAGCATTTTTGTTTAAAAGGTTGTACAAAGGAGATAATAAAGTGGCTGAATTTTTTATGAATTTAGAGTAGTAATTAAGCAACCCTAAAATTGGGTGAGTAGCATTTTTAATTTTTCTGATTGCTTATAATTTCTCTAGGGTAGGATGGACACCATTTTCATCAATCGTATGGCCCAAAACTTCAACACTGCTTTTAAAAAATTATAGTTTAGCATTATACTTCAATAATCTAGTCATAACCGTCTATAGTGTAGCAAAGTGTTCATCTATTGTGGCAGAAAAGCGATAAGTATATCATCTTGGAAGCGTAACTCTGGATATACCTTGTGTAAGAGATATTTAACGTATATTTTAAATATATCTTTATTTAATCGTATTCGAATCAAAACTAAACAAAGAAACATAATTCCGAAACAATATTTACGCACGTTGCAACAAGTCATACTTATGCTCGCCTTTGAAACATTTAGCTGCTTACATTCGGCCATCTTATAAATGGACGACCCCATCCATGAAAACAACAAAAAATCAAGAGTCAACTAAAGTACATAGTCCTTTAAATAGGAAGGCAATTTTTTTGGTCTTTTCTGTTGATCATTTAATTCATCTCTAGATGTGTCTTCAGAAATCTGAGACAGAACTAGCGAGTCGGTGATTATCGATTGTTCATTTTGTGATACGTCATCATCATTCACAATATGAAATAATTTCATTTGAGATACATGAACAGTTGTAGTGTAAGCCCGTTTTGTGCGGCCTTGTCCAGATTTTCTAAAATCTGTGACTTGATATACATCGGACGACAAGACCTTCATTACTACAAGAGGGCCTCTATAGCGAGATTGAGTTTTTGTACGCAATCCAGTTTTCTCCGGAAGTCTCTTTACAACGACTACATCTCCGACCGAATATTTATGTGCGTCGCAATGTCTTTTATCGAAAGATAATTTCATTTTTTCTTGTGATTTCAAAATATTGTCTCGTGCTTCTTGGCGCAGCAACTCGGGAGACGTATACTCATCAGAAGTCGGAAGCAACTCCTTGGGAAAATTATCAAATTTATTAGGTTTAAATCCATACAATAATTCAAAAGGAGCTTTTCCTGTCGATTTGCTTGGAGTCCAGTTAATGCAACGTTGAATTTCTGGAAGCAATTTGTCCCAATCTCTGTGAGTGTCGGATTGTGAGCTTGACGAAATCATAGGTATTAAAATGCGGTTTATTCGCTCTACTTGCCCATTTGCTGCTGGTCTTTGACTACAGTTTAAAGTATGTTTTATTCCATGCGTCATACAGTATTCCTTAAAATTAGAAGACGTAAAACAAGTTCCACGATCCGTTATTATCCTGTTGGGGCTTCCAAAATCATTAATAAAATTTTCAAGACACCTTAATACGCATCTTGTTGAACAACTAGAACAGGGCCGAAGGAAAACAAATTTCGTTAAATTGTCTACGAAAACCAACAGTTCTGTGTTACGATTTACAGTAATATTGAAAGGTCCTATAAAATCTAAATGAATTATATCAAATGGTCGTTTGCCTGGTGGTATTGGATTCAGTTTACCCTGAACTTTTCCTGCTGGTACTTTCGTAAAGGCACAACTAATACTCCTTAGGGAAATTTTGCTTCTTATTTGCTATTAATAAAATGACTTCCGACTCTGACAATAATTGTGATAAAACTACCGTATTTTCTGGTGCAAAACCGTAACAGTGCAGTAATATTGTAATAAACTTTTCCTGCTGGTACTTTCGTAAAGGCACAACTAATACTCCTTATTGAAATTTTGCTTCTTATTTGCTATTAATAAAATGACTTCCAACTCTGACAATAATTGTGATAAAACTACCGTATTTTCTGGTAAAAGCTCCGCACATAGATAAAAATTAAAAAAATTTTAAAAAAAATTATCATAAACGCCGCAGCGGCGCTATACCGCGCATATCAGCATCCTTATAGAAGAGACCTTTAAAATACCATTTATAATATCTGAATAATAAAAAAAAATTTTTAAATTTCATAAAGTAAAGTTTCAATTTCTAAATAATAATAAAAAATTTCATTTTTCATCAAAAAGAAGAAAAAAAGCAGTAAATTTGTTCTTAACAGTTGGCACCGCGACAAAAATAAGGCTAAGTATAATGAATAATTCGGAAAATAATGTGAAGTAAAACAAAATATTTTTAAATACATCAAATACCGTAACTTTAAATTATTTAGGGGGAGGAGAATAACCTTGAATGCGTTAACAAAGAGCTTGCATGAAAAAAAAATTTTTTTCTTCCAGCAAAGAAAAGCAATAAAACGATATAAAATAAAGTTGTTCTTAGCAGTTGGCACCGCACAAGAAATAAAGTTAACTTACAACAAATAATTCCGTAAATAATGTTACGTACAGCAAAATATATTTTAAAATACATACAATGACATAATTTCTAATTATTTTTTTTGGTGGGGGGGGGGAATAGCCTGAAGTGCGTTAACAAAGAGTTCACATGAAAAAAGTTTTCTTTTTCATCAAAGAGAAAGCAACAAAACGATATAAAATAGAGTTGTTCTTTACCAGTTGGCACCGCGCCAAAAAATGGAAGAGATAATAATTAACAGTGAAAAAATAGTTTTATGATAGCGGCGCTGATAAAAAATCTTGCGTTGGGAAGGTGGGAGTTAGAGATAAAAAAGGTTGGAGAATCTCAAATATTAGAAAAGTAAATTATTCTTTTATTATAAAAAAATAATTAAACCATATTTAGCGGAAGAATTAACGCTGCGACTGATCACATAAATCTGTAAAACAATGTAATAAGTAAAATAAAATGATAAATTTTAAGCTAAAAATTTCTTTAAGAAGAAGATTTAAAAATAAAAAGATTTAACAATTCATTACAGTTATCAGTTTTAGGAAAAAATATAAAACAATGTAAAAATTAAGCATTCAAAGTCGCTTTCATCGCTATCAGAGTTAAAAAGGTTCAGTACTTCATCATTTGCCATTTAATCAACACTAGAGGAATCCTCATCAGAGTCATTGCTGTCGGAGTCATCCCCGCTGAGCTAAATGATCCCGGCTTTTGCAAATGCCGAGTGATTGTTTTTGCGGGTACCAAACCCAAGAGTCTACTACCCTCTTTGTGATCATCTCATAACTAACTCGCTTCATCTTTCCGCTAGCGGTATACGTATGAAGCCCTTCCTCCTCACACATCCATTTCTCCCATGTTTTTTAAACGCCCGGTTTGCTGTAATATCAAGGGATTGCAATTTGTTTGTCATCACCCCTGGGATAATAGCTATCTGAGTCTGCATTTTATCACATTTTTTAAAAATTGTTTCCACTCTATGAGCAGTCAGAATTCCATAAGTAGAGACTTGTGTGAAAAATAGGAGCCCTTTCGACGTCTATAGGCAACGTCTAACCACTGCAACATCATACTTTCGTTCATCCACCCCTTTTCGTTTGCATAAACAGCGATTTGCTTAGGGAAATTGCCCTTTGGAAAAGTTTTTCTTTTAAAGATAACGAGGGATTTCAGTTTCTCCCCTCCAACTCACAGGTGAAGCTTGATTTTTCATGGCCTCTCGTTTTAATGCAAACAGTTATCTCACCTATTTTGCTAACAGTGCGTGAAGGGGGACAATCAAATGTATGGGGCACTTCATCCATGTTTGTCAATTGATTATTTGTGAGGTTAGACCCCCTCGCAATATTTTGCACAAAATCCACGAAGTTGTTTATTTTTAGTTCCCAGTCAATGGGCAAAGATTGCCCCACTGTTGTTCTCGCTCTTATTGATAATTCCGGAAACTCCCTGAGCTCTAAACTCGCAACCATCGAACGAGCTAGGGATAGAAAAATGACGTCACGTTTCTACTCCTAGGGAAAAGTGTTTGGATTTTCTGTAGAGTCTAGACTTAACCAATATTTGTTCATTTTAAAAAAGAAAACAACAGTATTTTTTTTAATGTTTTATGATTTCCAACCAAATTGCCTGTTTTATGTTTTTCGTGCAGAAATATTTGTACTCTCAAATTGCTCAAATAAAATGGTCCATCTTTTATTTTCTGAATATTAATACTGAATACATTAATTTATTAATTGCTTGAATGTGACATAACGTTTTCCCCTGTGTTGGTTGTACCAAGAATGCAAAGAAAATTTACGGTGCTGCTATTTGTCATAATTTTTATATTACTTTTTATATAATTTAATTATAACACCTATCTTCTGCAGAAAATGACATTTACAGTAGAAGGAAACATAACGTTACAAAGAGGAATAACTTTTTTTAAAGAATTTTTTTCCAACCAACTAACTAAATGACAATTTGTAATTAATCAGAAATAAGCTCAGATTTAAAGATCTACTTTTATTAAGGGATTTCCAATATTGACTAGGGAACAAACAACGGGTAATACTTTATCAACAGTTGAAAACTCTCCTTTTTCATTTTTTTTAACCATGGAGATTTGCAGGGTGCCTTCTAATATGCGAAAAGTTTTGATTTTTCTGATCGCTCTTTCTATGTGCACACGCACTTTAGACAATTTCCTCGATGTTACTACTTCATGCTGACTTAGCTGGGCTTTACCTTTTGTAAAGGCAGGTACCTGCAGTTTAGCTCCCCTTGCTCTAATTATTTCATCAATTCTAAAGCCTCTATCTGCCAGAATCAGGTCTTCTAGCCGTAGAATATCGAGGAAACCACTGTTTTTTTGTCGGACACCCTGCCACCCCATGCTTTCGAAACAAAGCAAATATTGCCAGATGGAAGAATTGAACAAGAAATTTCATTGTATTATGATTTTTGTAGTTGGAATATGTCTGAGCTCGTGCATTTAAATTTTTCGGTTTTTCAATGAAAATTTCTGTGCAGTCTATGTTACGGCTCACATTGCTCAAAGAAACATCTTTAAAGCATTTTGGCATGCTTTTACAAATAGTTCTCGTGGAAGGATAAATGATTAATCTTTGTAAATTGATCATCATTACATCCAACCATGAGTGAAAAATCTTGCTAACTGATGAAAATGAGATGTTAAATCTTGTTGCTAAATCAAGATTAAGCAAACCTAATCTCAATTTTATCAGCACAAGAAGGAATTCTTCGCAAGGCTGCAAACTTTTATGTTGTGGCTTCGAAGCAGATAATAAATATGTCAGCAAGCAATTAAATACCATAACATTTTCAAGCCCCGTATAAAATTTGAATGTTTTATTGGATTTGGTCGTGATTGTATCATAGACTGGCACATGAGTGAAACTTTTCCTCATCAACGTATTCTCAGCTTCAAGCTCAGCAATTCTTTTCTTTAATGTGGCATTTTCTTGTTGCAATTCTTCGATAACATCCTTATCCGTCTGAACAAATGCTTCTGATTGAAGAATGGCATCAGTCTGCGTTCCTATTGCAGTAATAAGTTCATCACAAAATGAATTGTTATTAGCATCTATATCTAAAATAATAAAGGATGGTATTAGTGTACATGTTTTTTAAAAATTATAAAATTTATTACATTATTATAAAACATTACCTGCATAGTTTGCATCTTAGAACAAAATATTTATTATTGCTATGCTTTTAAGACTACAAAGCATAAAGGATTAAAATGTAAATATTGGAGAAGTTTTGCTAGTAAAAACATTTATAATTTAAAGGGAAACAAATCTCAACACTATTAACGAAAAGTTTCATTAGTATTAATAGTTAATTAAGTACTTTTCCATTAAACCGGCGCAAATGTCGCCAAGCAGACTTTTTGGTGACAGCACAGAGTCGCCGGAACAAATCACACAAAGCAGACTTTATTGGCTGCAACACATAAAAAACAGTTAATAAATGGTTAAAAAAAAATATTTACTTCGGAAGCATAAACATTTTAATACCGCTTAAAATTTTTTCAAAGGGGGCTTCCGTTTGCCTTCTCCACATAAATTATGCAAGATAACTTCAAGATGATGGTGTGTTGTTCCTCTGTGCTTCTTAATTCGCCATTTCTCTCTGGCGCACAATCTCTCTATTTTTTGCATGTGTGTTTCAGTATCCTTATCTATAAGGATTGTATTTATGGTTCACTTTGAAATGTTTGAAACTTTCATCGTCTAGCTTACTAATGCAGTATGATTTCCATTTAACTGAAGTTCATTCTTCGCTGCAACAATAAATAAACCGCACACACTTCAAAAAGCTCATTTTCGATTACTGAAATCATGTGCCTTTACGGATACTTCTATTGCAGCGACAAGATGAAAGGTTGCAGCGTCATCGAATTTCCGTTAATTATTCTTTCCGTTAATTATTCTTTCCGTTAATTATTCTTACCGTTAGTACCGTTAATTATTCTTACTATTTTCTTTGTCTTTTCAATAACTTTGTTGGTGTGTTGATTAAAACATAATTAATTTTCAGATATAAAAAGAAAATTTCCCTCAAAAAAGTAATCGATAATCATTTATTTTGAAAGTGTCAAGAAAATAGACATTTCCAGTAAACAGATGTTCAGATATGGGACTCCGTACTGGACATATAAAACATACCCATTTGTTTCAAAGTAAGGTTTTCAGTATTTTATTAATTGAACTGTTGTATCCAAAATTTGAAAGTAAAAACTGATCTTAAATTTTCGCTTTGGATCTAGAACTGGATCGTCTGTACTTTCATATGAAAATTGACGCTTTCTCTTTCGTTCCATAATTGAAAGAAATGTTTGCTCTACATCATTTTTTTTCCAGCTTCGGCTTTAGCCTCATTCACAAAAACATCAAAATTTTCAATTGACCTTTTTTCAGTGTAGTAGTTGATGAGACTTTTTATTTCTCTATGGCATTCATTAACAACTGTATTTGGATTCTGCATCATTTTACTCACTATATTGACCTTTGACAATACATCGTACCAAATAATGATGGAACAAATAAATTTAAACGTTTTAATTTTTTTTAAAAGTATCTTTGCTGAATGTTTGGTATCCATGTCTCTTGAATTATCTTCCATCAAATCAAGTAAACTCCTACAAATCTCGAGAAGTTGAAATCTAAGAGGTTGAACGGCTCTGACTCTGCTTTCCCATCGAGTTTTACTCACTGACTTTAAAGAGAGATTTTGTAAATTTCGCTTTAAAATATTCCACCTGTAGGGTGAAGCAGAAAAAAAATTGAACAGCTCCTGAATAATTGGAAAAAAACCTACAGTCTCGTCTGAGATTTTAGCTGCATCATTAACTGTCAAATTTAATGTATGAGCACAACAAAGCAAACAAATAGCTCTCGGGTTAACTTTTTTAAATTGAGCTTGAATGCCCACATGCTTCCCAGACATATTTGCGCCATTGTCAGAACCCTGACCTCTCATATTAAGAAAGTCAATTTCAAAAGTTGGAAGTATCTCATCTCTCAACAGATTGAAAAGCCCTTCTCCTGTACTATCCAAAACTTTAAAAAAACCCAGAAAGTGTTCTCTTATTTCAACCTCATTTGAAGAAAAATGAGCAATGCGAATTATGAAAGTCAACTGCTCAACATGACTAGCATCTGGAGTTTCATCCAAAATTATTGAATAATATTTTGCTTTCTTGAGGCAGTTCAAAATTTCTATGCGAATATTTTTTGATAATAGATGGATTAATTCATTTTGAAAGTGATTGCCTAAATAATGGGGCATGTTTTTTTTCAACTCTTTAGACCTTTGAATATTGCTCAGGTGCTCCATCATAATCGGATCGAATTTGGCAATCGTTTCGACCAGTTTGAGAAAATTACCATTATTTGATTCGAAAAGATTAGAGCTGTCACCCCTGAATGCTAAATTCTGACTGGCCAAATATTGCACAATACAAATCATTCTTTTGATAATTGCACGCCATCGTCTTTTTTCATTTTCGTAATGATGTTGTTGCTCTTTATCAATTGTGCAATCTTTGCTCAAACGCAATTTTAATTCGTGCCATTTTTGAGCCCCTTTCATATGTTCCATACTATTTTCATGTTGGGAAATATTAACTGAAAGGTGCCTCCAATTGGAGTATATTGNGAATACTGCGAGTGCAATTTGAATTTAAAAAAACAAAAAAAAAAACATGCAAGTTGTTAACACTAAACATACGGTAACTGGTCAAAAAACCAGTTATTATATGTTGTATTGTAAAGTCATTGGTATGTTTAGTGTTTAAAACAAAATCAGAGCAAATCGAATGCTTGTTTAAAAAAAGTTTTTATTGAAATGCACAATTCAAAATGCATACACAATAATATCTGATTGAACGTGTCAGGATTAAGAAAGATCATTTAGAAATCTGCAACAGTAATTGCTGAAAAATATATGGCTTTACAGTGAAATCAGCAGTGCCGTTCCTGGGGTGGCGAACGCCTGCGTGCAAGAATAATTTTGTGCGCCCCTATATACTATGCTTAAATTTTGATGATAAGGCCAATTTTCATAATCATTTTTAGTTTGAGGTTTAAACTGAATAGTTTCCTTATAGACTAAAGTCACTTTAGTGTAAGTGTTTGATTATGAAAATGGGCGTAATAAAATAAAACAACGAAAAAATATGACAAAAAATTTATTTTCGACATCAAATAAAATAGACTATTAACGTACAATATAGGTCATAAATAAAACACGTCCATTCATAAATTAACAAAAAATCTAATATAACTCAATTCACTCAACTGAGTGAATTGAGTTAAAACTCTCAAACGCCGCTCAACGCAAACAAATCCGCTAACTTGAAAATGTGCAAGATCTGTCTAATACCTAAGTACCTAATTATCAAATAACAAGGTAGTTTTAGAACATAAAACGTCTTGCTTTTGCAGATGCAAGCTCATCAATCATTTCATTGTGATCGATGGCTTCACATATTTTATTTTCGATTGAAATAACAGCTAAATCTGAAAGCCTTTCCTGGCACATCGAAGTTCTCAAATAAGATTTTCAAAGTTTTAGCTTTGAAAAACTCCTTTCGCCAGACGCAACAGAAATCGGCAGCGTCATATCCTTAATGCTATAGACAGGTTTGGAAACAAAGACTGCAGAATATCTATGGGTGAGTCTGAGGTATTGCGAGAGTCTTTGACAGGGTTAAGGATTTTGTATGATGAAATTTCATTGTACAAATCAAGACCATCAATATCCTTGCAAACATTTCCTTCATGGTGAATTTGCAAATCCAAATCCAAATCTATGCACGATCGTTTAATCTCATCAGAATTTAGGTTTTGAAAATCACTCAAAAATCCAAATAAACCATTGCATTGCTTCAATCTCTCGAAACGACTTTGTAGGGATTGAAATGTTGTATCCAAAATTTGAAAATAAAAACTAATCTTAAATTTTCGCTTTGGATCTAGAACTGGATCGTCTGTACTTTCATATGAAAATTGACGCTTTCTCTTTCGTTCCCTAA
>NC_092213.1:37939174-37969858 GCF_043381705.1 Parasteatoda tepidariorum
CGACTCGATTGAAGATTTTGACATTACACAAGCAGCAATCTCCAGGATGCAAGGCTCCCATGCACCTAACAACATCCCTGTTGTGACCAACCCCAGACACCACGTCCTAGCCTATGCTGACGACATAAACATCCTAGCGGAGTCCCCTGATCAACTCCAAGACCAGCTTGACCGTGCCAACAACATCTGCCAGCAGCTCGGACTTGTCATCAAGGCTCCTAAGTGCTTCAGCATACACCTTTCAGGTAAGAGGCCCGTTGGCATTAGAAACACCCTATTTTACATTAACAATAATCCCATTCGGGCTCTCGCAGAGAGCGAGGAGAAAGACTTCTTGGGTAACCCTGTGGGATTTCGACTCCTCCCTGCCAACGCCACCATCAACAAGTACCTGGAACTGGCCAAGAGTATACTTGAGTCTAAGCTTGCTCCTTGGCAAAGACTCAACGCAATCAAGACATTCCTCTTCCCGGCCATGATGTTCGACATGAGAGCGGGAAAGCATCCCAAGTCATCATGGAAACAGGTGGACAACTACATCAGGAAATACGTCAGAGACTCTCAACCTTCCACCAAACGCGAGCAACCACTATTTGTACGGTGACAGATCGGCTGGCATGATGGGTATCCCTCACTGTGCCACTGATTTTGACATTGCCATGGTGGACTCGGTGTTCAAGCTACTGACTTCCCCCGACCACAACATCAGTCAGCTCGCATGGAAGGACATCTCGGAGCTGGTTGCCAGACGGTACAAGCTTCAGGAGGTCTCCCCGGATGATGTGTGCAAGTACCTGTCGGAAAACAAGCGACGGGAGGATGTTGGTTCAACCAATCCGATTTCCTCGATCTGGACCAACTGCAGGAAGGCTTCGTGCCACCTCGGCGTGACATGGAAACTGAATGCAGATCTGGTCTTGGAATTTGGTAGGGCGATCCTGACACCCAATGATCGTCGCCAGGTTTTCAAGAAGTTTCGACGTGAAGAGCGGACGAAGATCTCTATGGACCTGACCAACAACTATAAGGACCAGGGAAAGGTACTGGGTGTAGTCGCTGAATCGCCCGCTAGCTCTCACTTTGTGGATGACGGCCAATACACCAGGTTCTGTGACTGGCGATTCATCCATAGAGCAAGGCTCAGTCTCGTGCCACTGAATGCGGTTAGGAGGTCAATGGAGCAGGGTAACCGTAGTGGAAACCACAGCACTATGTGCAGGAGGTGCCACAAGTACCCTGAAACACTGCCTCATGTCCTTAACCACTGCATGAAGTACTCGAGACTGATGCAGCTCCGCCACAACAACATCGTGGACAGGGTGAGGAATGCTGCCCTGTATAAGGACAGATTCAACATCCTGTATGAGAATCAAGCGGTCCCAAACTGTGGTGGTAAACGGCCTGACCTGGTGTTAGCGAAGGGTGACAAGGCCTACATCATTGATGTAACCATCCCGTTTGAGAATCAGAAGGATTCATTTCGTGCCGCCAGACAAAGGAAGATTGACGCATACAAGGACGTGGAACAGGAACTGAGGAAGACCTACAAATCAGTCGAAACAAATGCCATTATTGTGGGTTCACTTGGCTCCTGGGACACACTCAACAAACCTGTCCTTCAGCTTTTTGCCTCCAGAAGGTATTATGCGTCAGCGACACCATCCGCACTTCCAGAAACATCTACATGGAGCATCTCACAGGGAAGCCCCAACAGTAAGTACATCTTTACTAGTCCTTCTATTACCACCTTTTTTCGTTGGCTTGCTATTTTTGTCACTTTAACTTTATGTATGCCCTGCCCTCCCCGTAATTGTGGGGTTGTAGTATTGTAATCTTAGTGTATGTTATGTGCTGCTAGGAGAAATAAAGGCTACGCCCCGCGTTGATTTTTGGGTACCCCAGTAAACGTGATAGCTTTTTATAGATATTTAAACTTCCTATCTTTCATTCCCCCTGCTACAATTGTATACACACCATTCAGCGATAATCCAAATAGATCTGGATGGTCTGGTTATCCATGATAATATAGGTTCCTGTGCAATTGTACCAGTTACCCTTAATTTGTTATTTTTGCTATCCTATCAATAGTAGTTATTGACTCAGGCAATGTCTTCTATTTGTTAATTGATCATACCATAAGACTAGCTTATGCTTTAACGTCTGCCTAACCTATCCTAATCTTAACGTAATTCTAGTTATTTTCTTTGCTGTTATTTTTTAGTACCTCGCCTATGATTAGGAAACTCCTATGAGGCACCTCCCCCACCCAAAAATCTGTTCTTATCAGCTTAATATCTGATACGTTACTCATAGAGTAACTAGATATTAAACTAATTTTTGGACAGCGTATAGACTTTAGCCTGGACAACAGGATCAGAAATAAACTCATATCTTACGGCGCCAACTTCTATCAACGTGCCAAGAGCATAACAGCTTATTTTCTGGTTTACCAAATACTGAACACCAAGCTTTATAGAAAAGCAAAAGCATCATCAGACGTAAATATAGAAGGCTTAACAATTACCCCTGCACCCAAATGCAACAGTTAAGCCTATTTCATCTTGCCTGTGACTGAAAATCAAATCAGCTGGAAACCCTTCATGCCTATCGTCTAGCACAGTGTTCCCCAACCCCCGGACCGTAGATCAAATGGTACCCGCGCCGCCCATTTCTTTGAAACTGAATTTATATTCCATTTTTTGGTGTAACTGTATTTTATTTTACAGGCTGAATACAATTAAACTAAAATTAATAAATCAAAATAATTTAAAATATAAACAATCAACTATCCCCCCCAGCGCGGTAAAATTATCATACGTTGACAGGTCCGTGGTGATAGAAAGGTTGAGGAACACTGGTCTAGCACACATGAAATAAACAAATCAATGTTATATTCATCTATTCCATGAGTGAAATCACAACACACTACATAACCTTCCTAATTTTGTAGACTACTTTCTTGAGCCTCGCAATGACTAAGTTGCTAAACAATATCTTGCCTGTATACCTTTCCTATGCAACAAATTCAAAATTGGCAGTTTATCATCTACAGAAGGCAGTTTATCCTTTAACTCATCCAAAACATTTTCAATCGACTAAATATTAGTTGACGTTTTAAGCGTTCCTGCTGAGACACACGAAATCTAAGAAAGAAGTATGCCCAGCATGAGTACTTACTAAGAATAAACTATAATTTAGATCTTTTACAGTTACAGTTCCATTTAACTTATTGCTTCCTTTCTCTTTACAAAACTGCTGCTGTATCCTTCGGAGGGGCATTTTGGCCTCCAAGACTTAATGTCTTTTGGCAAAGACTCGTAGGCGAAGATGAATTTTCTTGGGTTTTGAATAAAACGGTATTTAACCTTTTAGTGCACACAAACATAAACTTACATATTTTTCTAAAAACAAAACAATTGAATTTGATACATAGACTTTTAAGATTTTATCAAAGGAATTTTCCTATTCTAAAATATAAGTCCAGGAAGATGGGTTTCAGTTGATTGCTACTGTGCACATTGAACATTTTCATGTAAAAAAAAACTTTTCTCGAAAACATGTACAAGTAAATTGTGTAAACATACCTTATATTCTTGACAAGTCAATGGGCAAGTTCAGATTGACAATTTTTATGTCTAACTACTTCATAAAACTCTACGCGCACTGATCTTGATTCTACATACGAAACATTACGGTTAACAAAAGGATTAACCTTGCCTGTGCCTATTTCTAGATACAGACATTTTCGAAGACACTTTATCCCTATGTCAAGCTATAAGCCTACATATGTAATTGCGTATCCCTAACAAACTGCATTAATGCTAAGTGATTTGTCAAGTATTTTAGCACTCAATCCTTTTAAATATATATTTTAGTTGTGGGCCCCTTAGATGCCGAAGTAAACAATAATCGAAAGATTAATAAACACTGAATTAAAAAATAAACACTGTTGAAAGAAGAAAAAAACAAATGATATAAATACATAGTTTTAAGAGATTAAATTTAATTTAAAAGTACAAAAAAAGTTAAAAAGTATAAAGGATTATATTATAGCCAAGTTAGAATACAAGCAATATCTACACGACAGCCATAGCGTGCCTAGCTCGGTTCATACTGGCGAGCTCGTTTCCATGTTGTTCAGGAATGGTTTTTCTTTATTTTGAGCAGTGTATCCCACAAAGTTAATGTTTCAATTTTGACGGAAAAACAACTCAATACTGCTACGGGTTTAACTTTATTTCAATTTCTTCATCAGATTGTTGCTGACGTGGGCCCTCGATTAACTAAAAGAAAGATGCCACACAGATCTTTTTAGCTTTCCAGATTATAAAGCAAAATCAATCTTACAGCTATGTAGTTATTCTGTTTGGTAGTACACCAAATTTGGTTGAAATTATTTTTATGGAGGTTTGTTGTATTTACAATTTTTTTTTTAAATTCCTAACACGTTATCACTGCTTTAGCAGACCATTTCCAAAACTTCATATTTTGGCCAACAAAAAAGCATGTTCTGGAAAACATGTCAAACTGCTTCAAGCATTTTCAGAATGTACGAGTGGTTTTTGATAGCACGGAGATTGTCGTCGATTATCGTCGACATAGATGCTTGAATTGCAGGATTAGAACTTATTCTAATTATTGTTTAGATCATACTGTTAAGATTTTAGTTGGCTGTTCCCCTGGAGGCGTTATCTGCTTCGTGAGCCAAGCATATGGTGGACGAGCCAGTGACAGCTACCTCATCCCTCAAAGCAACGTACTTCAAATGTTAGAGCCCCTGGTGGATGCTGTGATGATAGACAAAGGATTTAAAATTGAAGAAGTATTTGAAGAAAATCATGTAACTCTTCTTAGGTCCCCATTTTTAAAGCAAAAGGCACAACTTACAGTACGTCAAGTTTCGATAACAAAAGTATTTGCTTCTGCAAGAATGCACATCGAACGACTTAACCAAAGGTTAAAAAATTTCAAATTATTAAAAGGTCCACTCCCTTGGCACGTGATGGATGTAATTGATGATATCCTGATTACTATATGCGGGTAGGTGAAAAATACAAATCCTATACTTAGTGACGAGAAGTACAAGTAAGTTCTTGCTTACACAATTTGTTTGGAATTGATATGTCTGTCATCAATTTTCATATTTATTTAAATAATTCACTGACAATTTCATTTTAAAACAATATCTGTAATTCTTTTTTAATATATATCTTGATTTAACTTCCATGTTAGATGATTATTAATACAGTAATTTTTACTGTAAATTTATTCTATCTTCTCAGGAACTTTACAGTTCCTTTTAGCTTTGTATTATTTTTATGTTAACCTTTTTGCAGACTATGTAGTAGTTACTACTAAGTAGTAGAATTCTGAGTTCTATCTTCATTGATGTAAATATGCTTGTAGTCATATTTCTTCATTGCACTCTATGGTGAATGTTTGCCTTTCTTAAAGGTATTCATATTTAATGTTTGTTACTTTGAATTCTCTAGTAATTTGGTAATTCTGCACAGTTTTTTATGCTAGTAATTTTAATAACCTGCTAGCAAGGGAGCAAGCTATATTTAGTTTGCCGTTGCTAACAGTCTTTTTTGTGAGGTCTTCTCATTTGAAATTTATGACATGGTTAGTTAACTATTCCAAAGATAGGAAGCAAATTGGTTTCTCTGTATTGATATTAATTTTTATTACAAAGTCAAATTGATCAATTCTTATTAATATATATCTTTTGTTATTATTTTTTTCCATAGCAATATGTGGCTAACTAAGATTTTTTTTTAAAATTAAATTCATGTTTCACAAAATCCCGATAAATACTAAGAGATCTGTCATCTTTTTATTATTTATGTATATCAGATTCAGTCTAAATTAATTACTCTAGCTTGAATTGTTTGAGTCAAGTGCAATATATATCATAAAAACGTTGTTTCTTCTTGTTTTTGTGTCATCAAACGTATCACAATTTAAATGCAATAGTTCTTTTTAAAAAGTGAGTTTTTGTTTCACATTCTTTTAAGTAATCTTTGCTCCCATTTCCAACATCCATTTGAAAAAAACAAAATGATCTGATGTGGGAAGTTAAGCTATGGGATAACTTCACCTATTCAAGTGGCATCTTTAACTATTACTGACATCCAGAATCTGAAGAAGATAGCTGCAAATGCTGTCTATTTTACTTCATTTTTGAACTTGGATGTAGGTGAAGAGAATGAAGAAGCCTCGATGACTTTTGTGGAGTGTGTAAGACACATTACGAAGCACAACTTTCCAGACAAAGATAGCTATTTGAAAAGCTACTTTTACAAGAGTCATAAAGAGATTGAGTTGTTGACCATAGAGCAAAGCAGCTGTGAACGTTGGCATTAATACCGCTTTATAGCTTCAAAATTTGGAGAGGTGTTTAAAAGAAGAACTTTAACTAGTTCATATTTCCTCGGTAATTAATTACCTGGTTGTGGAGTTCTATTACTTTTGCTTTTAATAAATTGACTAAATTTTCTTTTTTAATACTCAGTCCTGAAATAAGTACACAGGTAATTGGAGCACAAAAATGAATCTGCACTGTGAATGTAGGTGTCCACACTAATCGTAAGAGTGGACTCTGCATTAACAGCAAGTTTCCCCATTTAGAAGCTTCGCCTGGTGCCCATGTTTCATGTTCCTGAAAATAAATCTACATTAGAATTATATTATGTGTATTACGACCAGCTAGAAAATATTCCTACACCAGAATTGAGCAAATAAACTATGTGAATCATAACGAATTTGATCTTGTCTAATGTGTTACTTAGAAATAGAATTCAATTTGCCCTGTAATAATGGAAGCTCTCTTGCTTTTTTATCAGGGTAAGGACCTTTAATGCTGGAAACATTGTAAAGAGTCGTGTTTTGCAAAGAGTTGACAGTAAAACAGGGGAACATTCAATACCTAGTGTGCGGAAACTTGATGAAGAGAGACTGATATGTTCAAAATATGATTTTTCTCCTCAAACGAAAGAAAAAAGAAAATAGGTTAAAAGTACTGAAATACAAAAAACATTGCTTATGGACCAGGATTGTCCTGAAGCTGTCATTACCGGCATAGATTAGGAATTTCGTTAACGTTATTCGAATCTGATTTACCTTGGACAGGATTTTTTCTTCTTTCAAATTTTTAGTTTTGTTTTTTCGATTTTCTGTTTCAATGTTCTTTACATACTATTTCTAATATTGAAGTACATACTATTTCTAATATTGAAGTAAGTTCTTATTCACAGTTGTTTAGTATTAATTGTCAGTGTTAATTATTTCTGTGTTTAGAATGTTCATCTTGAAATATGCATTTTCTCCAATTTTTCTTGTAATATTTTTATATTTTTTAACAAATATACTTTTAACACATTTAAATTTAAACAAAACATCATAAATTTAAACAAAACATCCTACTGTTGCTTTTTGAAATAAAAATGTTATTTAATTACAAATACGTGTTCTTAACTTATATTTTAACAAAAGAATATCGATAAGCTTATATTAACGGTGCCATGGGGGCACATAATATCTGGGAAGAGTCTTACTACGATAGAATCTTGTGCAACACCGACTCCAGAAGAAAATTAATCAACTTCGATTGTGTCATTGGGGGCACGTGGTATTGTATACCTTTTAATACGTGAGTTTCTTCAAGTTGTTCGAGGACAATTTGATCCAGCCAGTTTTCAATCACCACCACCTAACCTAATCACCTAATTTGTAATTTTGTTGATCAACTCTAAATTTTTCTTAACAGAAATATGCCAAATTTAATTTAAATAAATTTATTTCTACTTCTTAATGTGTGAGTCACTTTTTAATGAAATCATTGTATGTTTTTTTTCTTCTTAATTTAATATGCTGTAGGTAATTTCAGAGGGGGGTAGAAATCTTCTTATTTTTAGCATATGAGTACAGTGAAAGCTACAAGTAATTTCTTTTTCATAAATAAATTAGATACTTTCGGTTTGAACCTAATCGTACTTCACAATGGCAAATTTTATCTTTTGTTCTAGTGATTTTTCTCTATACGATACATTAATTTTTTATATTGATCAATTTCGCTTGATTTTATTTAACTTTACTCATTCACACGGTACAACATCTCGGTTGTGATTAACAAAAGGCAACAAGAGTGGTCGTGCTCGTTTCTACTGCTTTGTTCAGAAATGGTTTACTTTGGGCAGTGTATCCCACATAGTTAATGTTTTAAATTTGACTGAAAAACACCTTAATACTGCTAAGGGAACTTCATTTCGACATCTTCGTGAGATTGTCGCTGATTTGGACCCTCGATTAACTGAAAGAAAAATAAGCTTCCACACAAATATTTTTAGTTTTCCAGATTTTAAAGCAAAATCAATCTTATAAATATGTTGCTATTCTGTTTGATTGGTTTAATTTATAGCTCTTCGCATACATGAACTGTTTGTTGTATTCACAAAGTTTTTTCTTATCCCTAGCAGGCTATCATTGCTTTAGCAAACCAATTCCAAAAATTCATACTTTGGCCAACCAAAGAGTCTGTTATGGAGAACATGCCAAACTGATTCAAGAATTTTCAGATTGAGAGAGTGGTTTTTGATTGTATGGATATTGTCGTTGAGAAACCTAGCTGCTTGAATTGCAGAATTAGAAGTTATTACAATAATACAATTTAGATAACACTGTAAGCTTCTAGATGGCTGTTTATCTAGAGGCTTAATCTGCATCGTGAGCCAGGGAAGCATATGGTGGATGATATAAATGATAGAGCCCCTGGTGGATGCTGTAACGGTAGATAAATATTCTTGTATTTGCAATGAATTAATTCTAAGTCTAAAACTCGAGGAGGCTCAGCGATCTGGCACAAATATGCTATCTAAAACCAAGATAATAATTTTCCCTAAATATCCAATTCAAAAAGCACAGAGGGAAATTGTTGCTGGACGGAAAACTGAACTTCCACAACATACTCTCAGTTATGTAGTAGCCGTTTTATTTGCTTGATATTAAGAATAAAGTCTTCTATGATTAACTAATGAACACTTTTGTATTGTTATATAGTTAAACTTCAAATCTTGGGATTGTTGCATCATGTGTCTTATAAGCATATTAATATGTGTTAGGCATTATGCCCTAACTGTTCCAATAACCACGAAGCCGAGAATTGCCAGTAATAGCATGCGAGACATTGGTTCACTTTGTAAGATAGTAAGCAGATTGTACCGTGAACTCAATAGTTAACAGTTAATGGATTAAATAATGTTCTTTAACACTATTTTAGATTTCAATCTATTCTTAAAATTTAAGCAATTAATTCATGTGTGGCCAATCTAAGGCACATATGCTTCCGTATCTTTGATAACATTGAAAAATAATCTGTAATCTCTTAGAACTCAGTCAAAATCCTTAATATATAGGATTTTGAAATATTGTACCGGAAAACAATTTGCAAAATCTACAGTATTTAACTGTTGAATATTGCAGAATTATATTCAATCAACATTTTTTGCAAACATGTTTTTTATTATAAATATAATAAAATCAAAATAGTGTTAGAGAAAAACTATATATGTAATTTTTGAATTTCATCGGAACTTCTCAAAATATCAGACTTGGAGGTTGGTGATCAACTTGGTCAATTTGAATTGAGGTTAACGTCCCTACCTTTCCATCTACTCAGCTGATAAAAAGTTCTGTACTCCACTTTCAAAAATGTTTTTTATTTTTAAAGAATATATATTATTTTCATACAGATCAAGCTGATAGTTCTGTGGCTACCACAAGATCGATTTCAACAATGACCGAACTATCCATGATGGATATTGACAAATTGGAAAAAGATATAAGGTGACAATCAAGAAACAACCCTCAACTTAAGAAGGAAGGTTTTTCAGTGTGAAAAGTCGAGGAAATCTTCCTCAGATATTTTAAGCTCTGACAAACAGGTGAACTTTTACACGAAACTAAAAAGCATTGCTTTATTTCGTGCTCTATTGCAGAGGTTAACCACTGGGTGGAAACCAGCCGCAAAGACAAAGCTTTCGTCTGAGTCACAGTTGCTCATCGTCTTCATGAAACTAAGGCTTGGTCTTTTAAACCAAGATCTTGCCTATAGGTTTGGAGTTGGCTCTGCAACTGTGAGCCAAATATATAGAGAGTGGGTAGAAAAGATGTCTTGCATTTCCTGGCCATCTCACAGGCCTACAGTCATGCCTCAATGTTTTCGACATGAAATTTCTCATTCATGAAATTATTTGTGTCATCGACTGTTCTGAGATCTTCATTGACACTCCTCGTAATTTAGATGCTTGGAGTCAGACTTACTCCAATTACAAGCACCATAATACTACTAAAATTGACTCAGGCTTCTTGAATTTGGTTAAAAGTGGGGACAAGATACTAGCCGACAGAGGGTTCAGAATTGAGCAAGTTGTTGGTTTGAAGGTTTATGCATTGTTGTCCCTGCTTTTACCAGAGGCAAAAGTCAGTTGTCAGGTCGTGAAGTGTCTCATTCAAGGATTATTTCTAAGGCTAGAGTGCACATTGAGCGATGTATTCGCAGAATAAAATCATACAGAATTTTGAAATAAACGTGACCACCCGCTTATTTAACAGAAATGAGTGAAGGAAGATCTTTGGGCTACCATATTTTGACAACTCAGGGAGGTTTATGCAATGTAGCAAATCCGTCCTTGTTAAAATTTTGAACCTGCTTTATTTTAGCTTTTTCGACGATTCTTGCTTTTTCTGTAGTTTTTGGCCTTGAGCAGGGTCACCACAGAAAAAAATGAACAAAAAAGTTGCTTTTAGTAGCCTAGAGCATAAAAATAGTTGCCGACAACTAAGAAAATAGTTGCCTAAATAAGAACAAAAATAAGACTAAAATTTTATTAAATGACTTAATTGTCATATAGCATAATCCATTTAATCAAGTTAGTAGTCCAAAAGTTCGTTGAATTTGATTTTTTTTAAAAAGGCGACATGGCACTTCCCTGAGGATAAAATGAATACTTGAATAAAATGAAACATTGTCACAAAAGTTATATATCAATAAATCCTTTAAAATACCATAACGGCAAGTCTGGTTGTATGCCTTCTCCAGATTGAGGGACACAGCGAAGTGTTCTCTAGAAATGTGTCTCATATCTTAGTCTCTAAGAGTAAAACAATGTCATAGTGGATCCACTTTTATAAGATAAAATGTGCCAGCTTTGTAGTAAATGAATTAATCTAACCTTAAGAATGTAAAATATCCATTTCTGACCTTTTGAAAGCTGAAATAAGCCCTGGTATTAGCAATCTGTGGAGTAAAATATATGTATATATATATTGCACGGGCTGCATCTTAGATAATTATGCTACTCATCAGATTCAGAAGCAAGTGAAATGTGACAGTAAGTAACCTCAGCAACCCTAAGAATCACTGGGGCACCTCGGGATTGTGACACCCGTGTTTACCTATAAAAAAGCAAACCCCCTGAGGTATAAATCTTACTTCAAATTAAATAATAGCTTTTCAATATAAATCCAGTAATAAAAGTTAATTCAGAGTTATTGGCGCAAGAGCCAATTTTAGAGAAATGGCTGAGGATTAAAAGCAGCAATTCGAAGAATACTCTTTTCACCAGAGTCAGTAATGAACAAGACAGCATTGGAACTGACACATAAAATAATTTATGTGAACTATGAATAATGTGCTTATTTTCCTAAAATAAAAAGTCAGTGCAGTTTATGAATCATATACTATTTCAGAGGTAGAAATAAAATCGGGTACCAATAAAAATACTGGAGTTTTAAAGAGGAATATTTTTATAATTATTTATAATAAAAAATGCATGTGCTTCAATTACAATAACTATACAACATAATACACACATCAGCTGCACTAAGAATCACTGGGGTACCTCGGGATTGTGACACCCGTGTTTATCTATAAAAAGACAAACCCCCTGAGGTATAAAACCGATTAATTTAAACCAATGAAACCAAATAAATTTAAACTATTCAAAGCAAACCAAGTTAGTCAAATGGCTTTCGCTTCAAGGTGGAAAGAAAACGGAAAACTACAATGAAAGTCATTACTGCAGTATTAAAATGGAAGCAATTTTATTCAAAAAGGCGTAATAAAAAACTTACACTTGTTATGCGCAACATATTTTAGAAATGTTATTTTGACAATTATAAAAAAAAAATTTATTAATCCTTGAAGTTTATTAATTTTATCTGACCGTTCGATTGTTAAAAAATCTAACTATAATTTCGATTAATCAGTCCCCACGCAGTACTCAATTTCTGTCAAGTCGACGAGAGGTCGAAATTCATTTCACAATCAATACCTAGAAGCCAACTGCAGAATATTTGCTATTTGAGTAATTCACAAATTAATTATCAAAAAATATAAACATTTGGCCAATGTTGAAAAAAATGTCAAATGCTATTTTACATCAAAATTTTCACTTGCTGTTGTTTCACTGGAAGAAAATTAAGTAGACTTGTTTAATCTTTTTAGGCAAAAGAAGAAATGAAATTCTTTGTCTAAAAATGAGTGAAAAGTGAAGTATCTGCATATAATGAAGGATATTATGTTTTCATGGAACAATTAAAGTTTTTAACTGTGTTTTTCAAATATTAAACAAACTTGATATATAGATATGTAAAAAAAAATTTATAACTGCAAATTTTTCATAGGATTATTATCTAGATGCAAGTTTACTTTCATGAATGAGTGCATACATTATATAATTCTTTTAGCCACAATAATTTTGAATTTATATAGTCATCAGATTGAGTGTAAGTCGTTCACTTTTAACCTTTCTAGTCTTACACATATTTTAACTACTTTAAGTTCTACATTCATAATAACTTCATAACTGTCAACATGCATAGGAAAAAATCAAGTAGATTTTACGAAATATAATTTTCATCATTGTTGAATATTGTACTAAATATTTTACATGTAGTTCACTTTGAGGATTTTTCTATTTATCAAAATAGAAAAACTGCAATATTTTCCAGTTATGATTGACATTAAATGAACTTGAAATGTATTAAGTTTACTCATAATCTAGAAATAGACATTTAATAATAGTAATAGGCATCTAACTCATCAAAGAGAGTTAAAAGATTTCTTTACTTAATTTAAAAACTAAGTTCTGAATAAATATAAACAGAACATTTTAGAACAAAAAAAAAAAATTTTAAATTATTTCTACAAACGTGGCTCGCTTCATTATGTATTAGTAATACTTATTAAAATATTCAAGCAAGCAATAATATCTGCAATAATCTCTGCTTTTTTAGGAAACTTCTCAATTTTAGGGAATTTTCAACATTATGTACAAAAAACAGGATAATTTTTATTAAACCAATAAACCATGAGAAACTGGTAAAATCCAGTAAAGTTGGCAGCTATGAATATATAATGCAAATCTTGTCAGAGTATCTAAAAAAAATCTTAGATCCATGGATACTAATTAAATTAAACTAGGATATAGTTCGTAAAAGAAATTCAAGGATGATTGCAAATAAATTTACATAACTAAAAGGAACAGATTTAAAAAATAAACAATTTTATTTTGATGAACATTCACATTCAGCACAATTATTACACGATTTAGCATCATCAATAGCTGGAGGACTATGGTTAGGTGTCCAAGCACCTAAACTCTGAGAACTATAGAAATCCATCGGATATTTCTCTTGCCAATCTATTTCTTTCATGACCACTGCAAATTCATATGGATTAAGCAAAGGCTTTCCAAATGCATAGCCCCAATCAATAGATAAGCGTGGGCATGCTATCTGAACCCAGCTTTTAATGTCTTGAAATAAATTCAGCTTTTCAGGAAATATTTCAGATAATAAAACTGTAACATATCTTTTCTTCCTAAGTTGAAGAATTTTTTTTATGTTATACATCACCCTTGGACTTCCTTGTCTACCCAGTGTGCCCAAAATAAGTCCAAAACTATCACAGTTTGATGCTTGGTCAACCTCTTTCTTTCGTATGCTTATCATCTTATTGTAATCAAAGTGCTCTCTAGTTATTTTTTTATCATAAGGATTATACCTGGAAAAAACAAAGTTAATATCATCATTATATATGCAAAATTTATGAATTAGAAAAGCAAATGTTTGAATAATTATTCCATTAAATCATTGAAGAAAAAGTACTTTCATCAGTTCATTAAAAAAAAAAAACATTTTCTTACAAAAATTCACATATTCTTTTGACTTTACAAGATTTGAATCATTACAAGTCACAATCATTGAGTGCCTTACAAAACTTAAATAAAATATATCACTCCATCAAGTTTCTCTCACAAAGATTCAATCTGGAATCACTGATGGCACTGATGTAATTTTCTAGTTGGTCTCGTTCCGTCTCCCCCCCTTTTTTTAAGAAAATAGAGAAACAGTAACATATAACAATGATTCGAAGTGCTAATACATCCTTAAGAAACTTCTTTTAAAATAATACACTTAATAATTAACAAAATATTTATATATATATATATATATATTTTGAGACTGTTTTAATTTATTTTTCAAAATTTCTTTAAAAAAAANTACACTAAATTTGGTTATAAATAAATTTCTTAATAATATCACTGCAGATTTTCAATAACACATGAAAATGAATACATAATATTACAAAAGATGTGAGCTTTCAAAAGTACAAGATTTTGGTTACTATTCAAAATAACTGTGTTTCTTCAAAATTTTAAATTTATTTTTTCTGGAACATATTTAGGAACACTATCCTTTATAAAAAATATATAAATTTTATGTATTAATTAAATTTCACATATGCATATAGGTTTTTGACATTTTTGACAGTCAGGTTTTTGACGTGACAGTTTAAACCATGGTTTAAACTGTCAAAAACTGTCACATGTCAAAAACCTGCCAACCCTGGTGCTCAGCGATAAAGAACAGGAGATAATACAGTAACCACTAATGTTAATCAGAAATCATATTTAAACAGTCTTCAGAGCTTTATACAGCTTCTGTCAATTTTTGATTAAGTTGGGGAATTTCTTATCTCTACTTGGGGTCTGGTTTGGTAAAAACTGAATAATAGACTAGGGATTGAAAAGGCCAAAATACTGTTTAAATGCCATTGTTTTTTAAATTAAAACAAAAATAATTAATCTTTATGTGAATTTTTATTACATAAAATTTATCATGCAACGTAAGTTAACTTTTTTTTTTTTTCATATTATTCAGTATCTTATCATGGTTTGAAATTTAATATTTAAATCACTATTTTGTAGTATTAAAATTAAAAAAAACTCTAACAAAATATTTTACTCCCTCCATGTATTTCTTTTATAAAACAAAAATATTCTTTTAAAAAGAATTAAAAATTTATATTTTTAATATTTTGTTATAATACTTAGAAATGCTAATTGTATTCGTATTTTAAAGTCTATTTATTAAGCAGATAAAAGGAAGTCAAAGCTTTTCCACCCTGTATTCTGCAGTTCAGTTTTAAACAAATAACATTAGAAAAGCTCAAATTGTTTTAAAAAAGTGATTTTTCTTAATGTTTAAGGAAAAAGAAATTATTATATTAATTCAAAGTTACATATATATTTATCTAAGTACAAAGTTCTAAAGGTAGAGTTATGTATGGTAGCATATTATGTATATAGATTACTAATTATCAGTAATAAGTCAAATAAGAAATAGCTATTAATATAAGAAAGAGCAGACTTTAATTATGTTTAAAAAAAAAACACTTGGGCCTTGGTTTTGTTTTACTGGCTTCTTGGTTGGTTTTAAAAAACCCTGCATACAATAAAAAAAATTCTTATTTTTTATCATCCTATTATATGTAGAAGATTATTTATTCTCACTTCACTTGATTTTACATAGTAAGCTGAAAATGTTGACAGTTTTAAACATGGTATACAAGTTTTTGGTTAAACATGGTATACAAGCGTACGAGTTTTTAAACAAGAACTTCAGAGTTTTTTTTTTAACAATGTTATGATTTTGTAACAGTAAAAAATATATTCTCTAGATTTGTTTTATTTTAATAAATTTGTTAAAAATTATAGCCTTAGCATATTGTAGCCTTAACATAGCTGCCAACCTTAGGAATTAAAAATTAGGAACACTATATGCGACAAAATTATACGCACTAATTACGAGAGAAACACAAAAATTTAACTATTAAATCACAACATTAATAGACATATATATATAAATTAGTAAAACAAAACTATAAACACTATCTTTTGTGGGAAACTTATAGTATTAATATTTTATAATTAGGAATACCAGTATAATAGATTAAAAACAAACATTACCTGTTAATATATAATTGTTTATCTCCAAATTATAAAACACAGGTAAATAATAATCTACATCAACATCATAAACAAAAATTTCTGATGCAAGTGTAATACTACAAAAAAATTATATGGATTTAAAGATTAGGAACAAATCCGAAAAATTTTGAACAGTTGGCAGCTATGCAATGATAGTGCATGGCTATATTGAAATTTTAATGAATTCTTTGTTCATCAGACATTGTGATTTCGTGGTAAATTTATTTAACACCAATTTCGCTTTTACAACATTAATTTTATTTTAATGAATTTGATATAAATAATTATANTAGCCTTAGCATATTGTAGCCTTAACATAGCTGCCAACCTTAGGAATTAAAAATTAGGAACACTATATGCGACAAAATTATACGCACTAATTACGAGAGAAACACAAAAATTTAACTATTAAATCACAACATTAATAGACATATATATATAAATTAGTAAAACAAAACTATAAACACTATCTTTTGTGGGAAACTTATAGTAATAATATTTTATAATTAGGAATACCAGTATAATAGATTAAAAACAAACATTACCTATTAATATATAATTGTTTATCTCCAAATTATAAAACACAGGTAAATAATAATCTACATCAACATCATAAACAAAAATTTCTGATGCAAGTGTAATACTACAAAAAAAGTATAAAAAAAATAAAATAATAATAATTTAGTGTAATAATCAGCAACAACTACTGGAATAGTATTTTCCAATAAAAAGTTACTAAAAATTACTTTAGCACAATAATCATAGGATGCATGCTTGTGGCGATCAGAAAAAAGGATTGGTTTAAAATCAAAAATTTTATGAAAATCCAGATTTTTTATAAAAATATCAGATTTTCAGATTGGATTTAAAGATTAGGAACAAATCCGAAAAATTTTGAACAGTTGGCAGCTATGCCATAATAGTGCATGGCTATATTGAAATTTTAATAAATTCTTCGCTCATCAGACATTGTGATTTTGTGGTAAATTTATTTAACACCAATTTCGCTTTTACAACATTAATTTTATTTTAATGAATTTGATAAAAATAATTATAACCACTTTTCAAAAAAAAATCCTATATAAAACTAATTGTATAAAACTTTTATGTTATACCACCGTAAAAGCTTGAATGACATGAAATCGGAAATTTTTGTGGTGGCGCATATTCTGCATATTTGAGCCTCAAAAATCTTAATTTCTTAATATTACTGTATTTTTCTAGGGGCAAAAAACATGCCGCACCTAAATGTAAACTAAATATTATCTTGATCAACACTTGTGTTTATGATACAGGAGAAAAAAACTAAAGTAGTGACCAAAAATTATTTCTGATAAATAAATGATAAAAAGCTAAATTGTAAAAGAGGAACATGAAATAAATATATTGTCTAAAATTTTAGCTCTTATTTCTTTAATGCCAAAAATAAAAGTTTTTGATATTACTCAAGTGTGGTTTAGAATCAGGGTTCGCCAAAAAGGCCCACCTTGAAAAAAACCCAACTTGGAATGCTAAGTGAGGTTTTTTTTTTTTTTCTAAATATATCAGAACTTATTGATGCATGTTTAATTTTATATAATTAATTGTGTAGCATAAATTTGTCAGATAGAGTTGCCTGGTTAATATGATAAAGTTTTTAATATTTTCAAATTAAAAGAAATTCAAATCTATACTTTTATATATTACTATGGAAAACCTTAAGCAGGTTTTTTCAAAAAGTATTATTTTAATGAAATTAAATCAGATAGAAATTTAAATAATATAGTCTCTAAGGATCAATTATTCAAATGCAGTTACATGCTTTAGATGATTAATAAACTGACTTTTAATAAATAATAAAAGAAGTTACCAATAACATGGTCATGGCATTAAACAGGTTTTTTCAAGGAAATAATTTTATAAAAAAAAAATACTAACACACGTTTAGCTTTAAATAATTTGGTATGTAGACATAAATTCTAAAAATGCAGTTGCATTGTTACACATGCAATACAATAAACATATTTAAACAGTAAACAAATTTTTATAGATACAAAGAGAAACTGAAATCTTATGACTTATCTTTAACTTTATTTTATAAATAATTATACATAGTTCTTCTTATCTTCGATTGCTACCAATGGATATCATTTTTAATTTATTTAAGTATTTTGAATATAAAAAAAATTTTAAGCATAAAAATATCTATTATATAAGTAAATGGAGTGTCACTGACACTCTTAAAAAGAAAAGTAACAAAATAAGACAAAACAAAAATAGTAGATAGAATAGTAACATTTCATTTTAATATAATTTATTCTGTTTCTTTTAATCATATATTTAAAAAAAAAAAATTTAATTTTTTACCAAGTGATGCATTAACAAAATTAAACAGTTTTATTTTCTGGTTTTAAAAAATAAGCTAAAATTCTTTATACATGCTTTTTTTCATAATTTTATAAATTAATTTGCTTTTTGAATTCAAAATATAAATTTAACATTATTTATCTAAAAATGAGGTCTTTTCCTAAAATTAAATATTTGAAAAAATGGGACAAGTAACTGATACTCTTAATAATTACATAAGTAATTTTAATTTCCCTTTCTATTAATCTTATTATAACAACATGGAAGACCATTAAATATTTATTTATTTATTACCATTAAATATTTATATGGTAAATAAATTTGTGTGAATTGTGTTGTTCCTTTTATATTACTGTTCCATTTATATTTTATAATGCTTGAGTAAAAAATTGCGAAACGTTATGTATTTAACAAAGAACAAATATATATTAGTGATAATGCGTTATTCAAACTTATTTTAATTTCGTTATTTGCGTTTTAAATTAATTTTTTAGATTTATTTATTAAATCAACTTTTTGGATCTTTTTTTAAGCTAATACAGCATTATTTAATAAGTAAAAATACTTACACAGTAAAACTTTAAAATTTATGAGCATTACATGAAAAATTTTCTGCACAAAAATTTTATTTCAATAAGGATTTTTAGAAAACTTACTCAATTTTAAGGAATTTTCTAAAATATACAAAAACCAGGAGAATTTTAATTAAACCAGTAGACAAGGAGAAACTGGCAAAATACAGTAGAGTTGGCAGCTATGATATTGTAAACAATGTATTTTAATCTTAGCGCCATAAAAAGAAAGGTATAATCATAATGCTTATACTAAATGAGAAAATAGAAATCTTATTTTACCTATAAAATTCTAGTTCAGAATTTGCAATCATTACAGATTCCAGATGAAAGCGTCCATCTCCAACAAATATGACAACTTTGGCATTGCTAATCTTAGGTGAAGTACAACCTAACACTTCCCCAGGTGATAAAGGCTTACACTGAGGAATATTAATATCATAACCCACATCTCGTAAATCAAATGCAACCTGTTGGATGCTAGACACAAATTGTATTGTGCTCAAAAGCACAATTGGAGAATTAGTATCAAAATTTTTCGAAATAGTTTGTACCAAATGTAAAGAATCAATTTTTATATCAACAAACACATAAAGCATACTAATTTTTTCAGTCATGTTCACCGGAATTAAACAACTATGGCCATAATGAACCATTAAATCAGCTCCTAAAGCTCTGGCAGTAAAATCGTCGATACAACAAGCTCCGTAAGTAACATCTGCCATGATGATTGTCTGTATTTTACAAAACGTTTCTAGGATATCAGCTATAGTCAATGCATATATTAACAATCCCTCAGGAAACTGTAACGCAACACATTTTGAATTGCACTTTTTAATCCTCCAAATTGTTTTAGGAATTTCAAAATTGTAATTATCAGGGAGTATACGGAGAGCTTTAATTAATTCTGGATTTTCAGATATTTCAGAAGGAACACCGGACACTGCTTTCCGCTTTGGTCTGAATACTTTTCTATCAGGTTTAGCAGATACAATTACAGTTCCAGAATTTTCCGACGTAGTAGACATTTTAAAATCTAAAGAATAGTGCAATTAAAATTCTACAACGATATTTGAGGCACTATCATTAAACTGGAGAAAATAAGAACTAATTTTAAAATAAAATAAAACCATAATGGAAACGTGGAGAGTAGTGTAGTTCATACTTAATGAAAAGAATGAGCCAAAACCTTCTCATGCATAGACTTTTCCGGCTACTTATTTCTGTCTATTAAAGATTTATTTTAAAAGTTTTATTTATATTAGTTTTATTTTAAACACCATTTTTTAAAATTCAATTCATTTCTTATGTCATATTTAAATTATTAGACAGTGATTTAGGAAGTAAATAAGCTTCTTTTGACAAAATTAAAAATATTAAAATAGCATTCTGTCAATTTCAAAATTGGCAACTAAGGAAGTAAATATAAACATCTGGAGAATGGCTGGTTTTGGTTTCGCGGGACGACGATCTTTTTATAAATGGATAAACACAATTTTCAATAAGTAAGACCTTCTTAAATTCGATGCCTAAAAACATACCTATTTTTTATATATTTAATTACAGAAAACTTGCTTTATTCACTGTCTTTAATGGTAAATGATTATACGCATCATTAAGACGTAAATGATGCAATTGACAATCTTATTTTAGAATTGAAAATTGCATATGATTTATTTAGTAAATATATCTTGTAAATTTATTAGTAATTTTAATACTTAGTTCTCTCTGGGAATAAAAAAGGACTGAGTGCTTCCTCTCTGAAAAGAACACTTTGGCTCTCTAAGTTTTGAAAGAGCATTCATCTAACATCATAAATATTTATTATAATGTGTAATGATCGAGAGATTTCCGTATAGTGATCAGTGGCAGAATAATTGCCAAGTCTTAGAACTTTCGGGGAACTTTCCGAGCAACGGTTCGCGAGTAACTAAAAAAAAAAAAAAAAAGAAAGAACATCACAGAAAGAGTAATCAAATTGAAGGGAAATTCGTAACGGGAAATCACCAATTTTTTTTCTTTTTCTAAATCAGTTTAAAATCAATTTGGCGATTGGCATAGCAGATCACGATTTGGAAATATCCTGTCAATCTCTGGGCATATTTTTTTTTAAGGTAAAACAAGCAAAAAAATGATTAATTGATAAACTGCGCAAAAGTTTTTTTCTATAATTTATACTGAAAATAATAAGAAAATAATCATTTAAAGGTGCATTTCTTTTAACAAAAAAAATGGCATTTATTTAAAAAATAGTTTTGAATTTTAAAATCACTTAAAGAATTTAGAAAAAGATACTATACCCTCCCCCCCCCCAAAAAAAAGATACTTATAAAAATTGAACCAGAAGAGACTAAAACTAGCAAAATAAATATTTGTTAGGTTTAATTCTGATTAAATTAATCAGAATTAAACCTATAAACACAGATAATTTTACCAATGGGTAATTGTTATTCAAACAGTGAATTAATTCATTTCAGAATGGAATTTGAATAAAAAGGCAGTGTTTTTAAGGGATGTCTGCTTTTTTTTACAAAAAGGACACATTTATTGGGATCAAATGGGCTAGCAGGGTGGGACGCCCTTTAAAAAACACTTTGATAATTATCAAGCAGTAGTTTAATTTTTCTTATGAAAATGTATTTTGTTAAGTATTAAATTTATTTTATTAAGCAGAAGTTATCCTCTTAATTTGGATTTTCTTTTGTAAGCTTTCAAGTTCAATCTCATCAAATCCATTTCTAATGGATCAGCACATTATTTTTAATTTTTTTTCTTTACATTCTGAATTTGCGATATTTAAGAAGCTATTATAAACCAGAAAACAGAGAATATATGTCAGCTATACTATTAGTCCAGTATTATAAGTTGCAAAATTTATATCTGGCCTATCATCTTACATACACTATGATTTTTTTTTAGGGTTGATAATCACCGTATAAAAGAAGTAGGACCTGACCGAGCAGCTGCAGAATGGCTTTTGAGATGTGGTGCATCTGTTAAATGGAAAGACCAAAAATGTTGGGTGTCAGATTATAATTCCCTGGAAGTAAACACAAAATTGCAGCATGTTATTGAAGATATTGATGCTACAGAATCATGCATAATGAATGAAGGATTTCATTACTTCAGTGAGTGTGGGATGATTTCTGGATTGGTACCTATCCCAAAATAATTGCTATGTTTTAACAACTAAGCTGTGGCCTGCGAGAAACAGAAATACGGGACCAACTTGAAGGGTATATAAGTTGTAAACACCCCTAGGCAAAAAGTATTTTTTTTTTTTTTTNTTTTTTTTTTTTTTTTTTTTTTTGCAAGTTTTTTCGCTATTGTAATTGGTGCAAGCAGATTCTGCTATAGAAATACCCCTGTGAATTCAGTTTTATCTAATATATTGGGAACAGTAATTTTTTTATTGTTACAACTTTTATTATAAGGCATAACCGGTCTTATTAGAATATGTTCAACTCTTTATTCTCTTTGGAATTTCTCACAACAAAAAGTTGTTTTTTTTTCAAAAGTTTCAGACAAATTTAGATTAAAATAAAATTAGACAAGAAATAAATTATTTCAATCAGAGTATTTGCGAAGTAATTCTTATGACTATTTTAATGTTAAAAACTGCATTATACTGATAATGCTAAATCTAGTTATATATATATTTTTTTAATTTGTTATATTGAGTTTTTATTGGTTAGTTATTGAGAAAAAAGGAACTTAAACAATTGTTGTAAGAGTGGGAAATGGGATTTATATTACTATATGGGGTCAAAACAAATCACTTCTACTATTTTTACTACATCTACATTCTATTTAGATACTTTGTAATTGTTCCACTACTTTTTTATAAAAGTATTTTAATAGTTTTTCTGCAAATCCCTATTATTTTAACCTTCTTTATTCATAAATATGTGTATGTTTGTACAGATGTATTTTATTTCCTCATAGATGGTCTGAATAATTTAAGAAAAATCAAGTTCCGTAGATGTATTTATTTGGATGATACCTGCATTCATAAGTTGACTGAGACTGATGTTAAAAATTCTTTGCAGCATCTTGAAATAATTAGTTGTGGCAATATAACTGACAATGGTGTTCTTGGTGTAACAAAATTTAAGTATGTTTCTTATTATCTGGGTGCACACACTTGTTTTCTAATCATGCAAAAGTGTTTCTCTGTGTAAATTGTCAAAAGCTTTTTCCAAATCTGTGAAAGTTAAATATATTTTTGATTGCTATTCAATAGATTGTTTGACTATAATCCTTAATTGCGTGATGCGGTCAATACATGATCTATTAGCTCTGAAACCTGCTTGCTCTGGTTGCAGGCTTTTGTCAGTTGCATTTTTCACTCTTACCAACACTATACATTTACACATGATTTCTCTTCAGTTATCACATATCGTCAAATCACCTTTTTCGGTAGTTTTAGCAGCAGGCTTTCACCCCAGTCATTAGGCCACTCCTCTCTTTTCTTGATATTATTATATAAGTCAGTTAAAGCTTTGATTGCAATTTTTTGAACTTTTCTTGAAAAGTTCACCAGGTAGGTTATTGCCGCCAGCAGCTTTCCTACAGTTAAGCAATGTTATTGCTTGCTACACCTCTAGCTGGGTTATTGGACCTGTGTCTATATCTGATTGTCTGGGTGCTTCTTCTTGAATATCTTCCAAAACAGCTGGATTTTGTCTGTTTAAGGTTCTCTTTAAAATGATCAACCCACCTTTTGGTTTGGTATTCTTTTAATGTAAGTTTTAAACCTTGTTTGTTCTTAATTGGCCTCTCAATCGCTCATCTCTTTCCACTAATTTTGTTAGTGATTTCATAGAGCCTTTTTTAGTCATTTTTTCTAGCTGCTTCTTCAGCTGAATTGGCCAGATCTTTGTAATAGTTCCATTTATCTTGTCTTGCACTTATCATACATTCTTTATTTTTCGTTTTATAATCCTCCCTTAGTTATGGTTTAAATTCAGCAAATTCTTCTCTGATTATATTTTTGTCTTTTCACCTCTTCCACAAGTTTTTGGTCTTTTCAGATATCCACTCGTTATCATCAAATTTCTTCTTTCCAAGAATTACTTCAGCACTTTCCATATATATCTTTTTTTATTTCTTCCCATTCTTTGTTTATTTCCATGTCATTTAAGTGATTTAAAGCCTAAAAAAACTTTTCCAAAGTCAGTTTAACTATCTAAAATTCTTGGCTAATTATCTTGCTCTTTAATGTCTGGACATTAAATCTTGTTCGATTGCATTCTTTCTTCATGTCACTCAACTCAAATTTTACTTTACCAAAAACCAATGAATGGTCAGAATTGGCATCTGCTCCTCTCATGCCACGAACATCTAACAAAGACCTCTTCCATTTTGTAACAATAGTTATGTGGTCAGTTTGATTCCTTCTCTTTTTATTGGGAGATATCCTAGTAGCTTTATGGATATTTTTGTGTTGAAATATTATTCCTCCAATACATAAATTGTTAGTGATACAAAAATTGATGAAAAGCTCCGCATTTCCGTTCATTCTCTCAATTCCATGTCTTTCTATTGTACATTCAATTCAGTAGTTCTCTGATCCAACTTTAGCATTCAGGTTACCAATATGTTTTTGGAATTAATGCTATCTTTAGTATCCTGTAAATCACTGTAGAATGTTTGTTTCTCTTCATCATTACTGTCATTAGTAGGTGCATATACATTAATAATGAAAATAATTTTTTGTTTTCCTTTGAATCTAGCTCAAATTTTTTTCTCAGATACTGAATCCCATTCCATCAAAGACTTTCTAGCTGCTCTGGAGAGCAAGAATGCTTACAGTTTATTTCATCTCCAAATACAGGATGCATTTTCAGAGAAAGTAATAGACTTCCATTTTTAAGTCAGGTTCTCCACTTGTATTCCACCTAGTTTCAATGATGCAAATGAATGTCAATTTTATATTGTTCCATTACAACTTCGAAAAGTTTACCCGTTTCATATACTGTTATGCGATTATAAAAAAAAAATCAAGAACAGTTTCTCCCACCTGGTGAATATTTGCAAGAGGATTAATTCTTTCTTTGCTTTCAATTTAGCTGTATTTAAATCGATGATGATTTTTTTAAATTTATTTATTTGGAATATTAGGGGATGGGACTTTTTGAGATAACTAAATATTGAAGGGGTCACATGCCTACCATCCCGAAAGACCACCACAAAACACTTGAAAATAAAAATTCTGTTAAAATATGTATTTATGTTATTTTACAATTATATGTGTTTTTTTCTTTTTTTTTTAAATGGTTCTCTTTTCAGTTATAATTTTATTTTACTAGGAATTTAAAGAAGCTCCATCTCTTTGATCTACCAGAGGTGAACAGGGAATGTCTATGTGTTCTTATCAAGAGTCTACCTGATTGTGATATTGATTTCCCAGAGAAGAAATCCTCTAATGATGTGTGATAAGACAAAGTCTAACTATAAACCATCTCTTTTTGTATTTGAAAAGAATTGTAAGAATAATTTATGAATATTTTTGTCTAGCAATTATGCAATCTGAAGAGTAAAATGAGTGTTCTAAATTTGTTTATGAGTTATTTGCAGTGCCAGTAATTGAACTTCACCTGTTATTTGTTCATTTATTTTAAATTTGCAGAGAAATAATTTTCAAGCTCTTGGTTAAAAATGGCATTTCTGGAAAACAACTGAAGTTTGATTTTCGTAGAGAATAGTGTTAAATATATCGTTACAAAAATGATTTTGTATGTTCACTAGTCTCAAGATTTTTATATGTATGTATTTTGTTGCAAAAAATAAATTTTATCTTTAAAAAATAAAAGTTTTTTTTTTATTTCCTTACAGACTTTATGATGTAATAATTGAATAAGAATTTCAACACCTGACAATTTGAAATGTGAATTGTGAAAAGCAAACAGATAATAAAGTTAACTAAAGTCATTTACAAATTTAAAAAAATCTGTGATTACCATGCTGCCACCTCTGTGATATTTTCTAACAACTAAATAAATATTTTATTTTATTTGAAATTTTTGTTTAGCACAAGGAGATAGAGAGCGAGAAAAAGAACTATTTACTAAAAAAAATACAATACTGTACTTTACTAGTACAATACTGTATTTTGTAGCATTCTCAAGTGGGAAGAAAGCAAAGGCGTAGTTTGTAAAGAAATTTGAATTAGAAAATATTGTAAACAAAAAAGGGAAGAAAAAGAATAGCACTGTTTAATTGGCGATCGAAATGGGCTGCAGGTGGCGTAGAGCAGAAGTCTCTACCTATGGCAACACTTCACATGCTTTCCCCATTACCGTGAGGGGAGTGATAAAGGAAGGAAGTACGTTAGTTTCTCTCTTGATTTTCATATAGATTAAAATCTTTTAAGTTGGAAAACTATATGGAACTGAAAACTACATTAAACATAGTTCTAAAGAAAAGCATCCTGGAAATTTTAAATATTTTTATTAAATAAAAAGGGAAAATATCGTAGGACATTCCTGTACAACTGAAAACAGAAGGAGAGGGAAGGGAGAAAGGCCAAAGGCATGAAACCGGTCTCACCCGGATGGCGTATATGTTTCCAGGAAAACTTGATAAGTTTGTTTGTCTTTATACTGTGTTTTATAACATGGTTAGTACATTGTTTGGATCTTTTAAAGACATCACTAAAAACGATAGAAATAATTTCTAAGGATCCAATGAAGAAAGCAAGAGATATATGACAAAAAACTAACCCATCATGAGGGAAGGTGGGCGCACGATGTGCCCACTTAAAGCTTTGGGGGGAATTTTTACACTAAATAAAACGAATAGTTTGGGGGGGGGATTTTGACGAANAAAACAAAAATTACAGTCATCTCTCTCTGTTCTTGATTCTCATTCTGTAAAGTCAAATGATGAAAGTAAATCACAAAAAGTAGTAAAACGACTAAATAAAACTAACCTCTCATCACCAATTTTTTTAAAAAAATATGTGGAATCTTCACAAAATGCTTCAGATTCTACCCCAAACAAGCAACTTAATTTCACAACAGATGATTTGTTTGAGGATGTGGTGTGTATTTCAGATTCATTTCAGAGTTCTGAAAAATTACCACAAACTACTGGAACTTCATGTGATAATTCAACATCTATTCAAGTTTCAAATTCTATTCCATTGAAAAAAAGAGATAATGCTAATTCTGATCTAGATATTGTTTATCTCGAGAGTGTAAATTGTTCAGCCCATAAAAAGAGAAATACTCCAATAGGAAAACAACATAAAACAAAAATAATAAATAAAAGAAAACTTGCATGTTCTAATCATTCAATTATTAATTTTAAAAATGTTTCTAAAAAAAATGATTCAGGAAGGAATAATATTCAAATTACATGCAATCGAGACATTACTGGAGAACTTGATGAAAGTATTCATTCTGATCAACCATTTGCTACTAGTAATGGAAGTTGTGCACTAACAAGAAGTCGTAATGTTACAACATGTTTTAAAAATTCTAGTTCTGATTTTGTAAAATCAAGTATAGCCGTAAAGTCTTATAAAAATGTTAAAAACAAAGGTCTATTGAACGTTGAAAAGACAAATTTTGATTGTGATAAATTGAGTAATATTAAAAGAACTAATGTACAGGTTATACCGGAGTATGATTTAACTGAAGAATCTGAAGCAATTGTAGATAAACCTGATTTGAATAAAAAAGCTAGTGAAGTAATTATAACTCAATTTGATTTGGTAAAAGAATCTAATAAAATGATACCAAATATTGATTTGCCCAAAGAATCTAGTGAAGCAATCAACGTTGATGAGACAGAAAAGGCTGGTGAAGTGATAATACCTCAGTTTGATTTGGCAAGAAGGTCTAATGAAATGATATCAGAAATTGATTTGTCAAACAAATCTGGAGAAGCTATCAACATTGATATGTCAGAAGATTTTGTTGAGGTGATTTTGCCAGAACTTGATTTGACAGAAGAACCTGTAGATTTTACTATTCCTAGACTTCATTTAACTGAATCAATTCATTATTCAAGTACAGATTTTGAGTCACTTAAGTCTAAAGGTGTTGTAATTCGAAGTGGAAGATGGTCAAAAGAAGAAGAAAATCTACTTAGGAGGAATTTCAAAGATTTTCAATCTCGATTTGGTGTTTATGATGCCCTGCTTTTGCTGGGAATTGGAGGTCGGTTACCTCCTTATAAATATAAATTCGAAAACTTTAAGAAATTTCTGAGAGTAAAACATTTTTATGTTAGATTGGGTAAAGATATCAATGAAAGAACACTTCATAGTATATATGAGAAAGCTCGAGACGTATTTAATCCATTTAAAAAAAGTAAAGATTGCACTTCTAGTGATGTTGCCTCTATTATTTTGTTACAAAAGAGATATGGATGTAAGTGGACTTTAATTGGACAAAAATTAAAAATAAATAGCGTGGACTGTTATAAAATCTATATGCAGAATAAAATGCCTTGCTTAAAAGGTAAATGGTCTAAAACTGAGGTCATACAACTAATTTCAGCAATTAAATCTGTAGAAAATGGTTCTGATTTGTCTACTGTAAACTTAAAGAGAATTTCTTGGGATAAAGTTTCTGAACTTGTGCCAACACGAAATTCTGATCAATGCCGTTTAGAATGGATGAATAATCAAAGTAAAATTTATAAACGCATTTCTTATCAGAAGTGGAATAAATCCCATTCAGCGAAATTGATAATTCTTCTGAAAAACAAATTTAAATATTTTGAAGAATATCTTATAAATTGGACAGAAGTTTATAATTATTTTAAAAATGTAGTTCACTCTGAATGTGCTCTAAAACAAAAGTGGCATACTATGAAATCTAATGTACCTGATGAATATAAGATGAATTTTTCTAAGATTCTGGACTTATGCTTTAAAAAGTATAATAAGCATATTATGGAAATAAATCAAGAGAATTTTTAAAGCTTCTTTATTGGGTCACTTTTTTTTGATCTATAGTTTTCAATAAATAAGATAGTATTCAATAAATATAACCATTCTGTATAAGCAGTAAAGTTTTGAAATCTAATATGAAATATCACTTTTTAAATATCTTAATAAGCATGCAAAATTGTATTAATTTTTCTCTTTCACTCTCTCTCTCTTTTTTTATTTATTGCTCATTATCTCACTTTTTAAGTTCTTAAAAAGAAAATGGAAATCTTTAATTGTTGATATGATTTAGATTATTATTGAAAGTAGGTACTTAATAGGTTTTTGCATCTGGGTTACAGGGCGAGCAGGCCCGTCCCTAACCGATTTGAGAGGGGGGGTGTTGAAGTTTATTTTGCCGCCTGTCATGTACATATATATACGTGTGTGTGTATATATATATATATACACATACATACAATTTGTTTATGGCTTAAGCCTGATAATCAAAGATAAAACAAATCAAATAAAACAGTTCAAATGCGCCACAAAACTTGAGCTTCCAAAGTTTATTTTGAAATCATTTTGACTAGTTATAAACCTAATGCTATTAATCGAAATAATTTTTACAGCACTTAAAAATGCAACTGCCATGGGTGAAAAATGTGGTATTATTGATAACTAAATATTACCAGCAATTATTCAAAATAATGCAAAGAAAATATACTTTTTACATTTCTATTAATTTTAATTATTAAAATGGTAACAAAATATTAAAGAAAAAAAAACTATTTTTAAATAAACTGAAACTTATTCCATTAAAATAAGTTTTCAGTAATATTAAGCAATAGTTATTTGTGGAAATAATTTTAAAAAATAAAGTTGTAAATTTAAATGTTTTTCAACGCAACTTTGAAATACTTTATATTTAAATATTTTTTGAAAAATCACTTGGTAATTAAAATATATCTTTCGTTTCATTTAAACGTTGTTACCATAAGCTAATTACAGCAACTGTTTGAAGATGAGAAAGTAAGTCATAATCAGCAAATACAGACTTCTGTAAGATATTGATACAAAACAAAATTTATTCAAAAGTAAATTGACCTTTCATTTTTAAAAAATAAGAAAACATTGAAAATATTTGCCATTTAAATTATAAATGAAGAAATTCACGTAAAAATGATACAAAATTAAGATATTAGTAAAATTACGTTATATTATATTAGCTACATAAATTTACTTCGATGTTGTTTTAAAAGCAAAAACTTATCAAGCTTGATATTGTCAACAATATCTTTTTCTGCTATGAGTAAAAGCAGTGAATTTAGGCGTTCAGTGGTCATAGTTGTTCGAAGATAGTTTTTAATCAATTTCATCTTGCTGAAAATTCTTTCATTTGTCGCAACTGTCATTGGTGCAGTTAACGCTAATAGATTTAACAATAAAAACTTATGAAAGCATTTATGCTAAAATGTATGATTCTGCATTTTTAATACAAACTGTGAATTGAATTTTTACATAATTACAAAATTATTAAGTTTTTTTT
>NC_092213.1:37970887-37973966 GCF_043381705.1 Parasteatoda tepidariorum
AAAAAAACTAAATTTAAAAACACATTTCACAACAAGATTTGCCGAGTCGGGTCTGGGATCCCGAAACGAAATTCAGATAACATTCAAATCTGTTTAAATCTCATCACCGATGAAATATCCGACAATGAAAGAATTTCGGAAAGAAGTCGGGATTTTGGAATGTTAAAAAAAAAAAAAAAAAAAAAAAAAAAAAAAAATGCCGACTCAACCTGAATTTGCCGACTGGATGATATCGCTGGGGGGGTGAGACACCCCTCTCACCCCCCCGTTGGGGACGGGCCTGTTCAATCTGAAGGTGGTTCTGTCACGTTTAGGGGGTGTTTTTCTTATTATGGATTGCAGCCCCTCACTGAGATGGCCCCTAACATGAACCAACCAGTTTATTAGAATATTCTGGGTGATCAGGCGTTGTCTTTCAGTCAACATCTTCATGAAGCGCATGCTGTCGATACCCCTATTTTTCAAGATAACAATTGTTAACAACAATGTTCATCGGGCTGGAAGAATGTGAGATTGTCTTATGAACAATGAGACACTCAATTACATCTCGGCTGGCCTGTAAAATCATCTGACTTGAACCTCATTGAAAATTTGTGGAACATGTTAGAACAACGGGTAAAACGTTGAAATCAGCATCCTCGCAATTTGGTGGATTTGCGTGATCAAATTCTCAGGGAGTGGATTTAACTGGATTCCACGTACCTGCAAAACTTTGTGGATCCACTTCCTAACAAAATTCAGGTTTTTATCAAATCCAGAGGTGGTGTTGCATGCCATTAAAAGATGTTTTTCATGATTTCTCTAAGGGTGACTAGTCCCGCAGTGGACTGATCGTTAAGACACGGTTCCCAGCAGATCACCGAATTCAAGCATCACTGAATGAGGTCAGTGTTTGAATGGGTGACCACTTGCATTAGTCTGCGTAGGGACCGAGGGTATGCGGTATTGGTCCTCGTTGAACTGTTCTACCGTAAAGTGCTCGAATTCGCGTGCAGGTCGTCGGGCTACGGAAGTGGGTGTGCCATCACCTCTGCAGAGGATCAAAATTGTGATGGCATGTCTTCGGATCATCCTCAGGGATGTTTCCCAGACCGTCACCAATAGCCCATTGTGCAGCTCTAGTTCGACGTAAATGAAGTACAACAACATCTAAGGGTGACTAATTTTTTGTCCGGTGTGCTTATTTCTCCATTAAATTTTAGTAGAAAAAGAGGGAAGAAAAATATTTGGAAATAAATAATTTGGTTATGTTTAAATTATTTTCTTTATTATTATACTTAAGTATTATACTTTATTATTATTATATTTTATTATTTATTATTATTCTTACAAAAAATGATTAATCTTTAAATAAAACTACAATTTTATTTTATGGGAATAAGTAATGACATTTTTCGATGGTTGGGAAGAAAAAAAATTTTGTTCTCTCAATTCAAATGAAAGTATAACTTAACAATTACATTGGGAAAAAAAGAAACATAAGAAAATATTCACATCATGAAATTGTATGTAATTTCATAATGTGAACAATGGTAATTGTAAGATTACGAATAACCAGAATAATGACTTTTATAAAATATATTTTATAAACTAACAAATTCAATTGAGATTATGATAAAATTATCTCGATTTTAAGGAAATTTAGAAATACCTTTAAAATTAAAGATAAACACTTGAAATGATATAAAATTTATCAGTAAAATCTTGGTGTAAAGGAAGGAAGAAAATAAAAACTTAACCTATTCAAATATTATTTCTTAGTTAAATTTGAAAATTTCATTCATAAAAATCAGTTGGACACAAAGTACAATTATTTGGAGTAAGATGAAGGAAAATGGATGGTAGCAGAATTCGGTAATATAGTTTTTTTTAGTATTTCTGTGTTGTTACAAAATAATGCTTGGAAGGACATTATAAAACTATTGTTTTATATTTTACTGCTTCGCAGCAATACAGAAAATTGAGTAAAATAATATCGCTGAACTGCTGCCACCCAAATCTTCCTCTTGCTTACTCCAAAGATAAAAAGTAGCCCAAGATAATATCAGAAAACACAAAATCTTTTATGTAGCATCAAAACTAATACAAAATATTATTGCGGCAAACGCTAGATGATATCAGTTTACATAGAATCTAATAGTATATAATGCAGAACAAGCAGTGACAGAGCAGACAACGTATCTTTCTAATATTATAAAGTTGCGCAAGATTTACACAAACGTTAGATGTTATTGATTTTCTGACGTATTATGTCATATAAACATCAGGTGATCTTATATTAACACCTAATATTATGCTCTAATATTAGGTGTTACTGGGGTAGTTCCACTATTAAAACAGTATCGATGACACCAATAATAGTTTGCCAAAATTATTCTGCTCCTTTTCTCCAAAAGATTAGTATTTTATGTTTTCTAAGATATATATCTTAGAAAACATAAAATACTAATCTTCTGGAACACTTCATATATATGAAGCAGGAACAGATATGTGAAGAATTTTAAATTGAAATGTTAAAATTGAAGGAAAAACAGTTTTTAATGATTTACATGTTTCATCTAAATGAATTTGGAATCAAAGTGTTCATTAGTGGAATTTGCTGAAAAGAAACACTAAAACGTTATTAGAAACTTTTTTTTACCATAAATTGAGAAGATTATTAATTTTAATACTAAATGTAATTTTTTAAAACCATTATGATTATAAAACTAAAAAATTTTTTTTTACAAATTTTGGTACTTTCGGTTAGCTAGAGGCAAGGAAATTCTACTATTTTTGCTTTTTTTTTTTTTTTTTTTTTTTTTTTTTTTTTTTTTTTTTTTTTTTTTTGAGATCGTCCATTTTGTTCAATATTTTAAAAAATAAAATAAAAATAAGAATAAAATTCATCTTATACTTTGTCCCGCAGTGGACTGATCGTTAAGACACGGTTCCCAGCAGATCACCGAAGTCAAGCATCACTGGCTGCGGTCAGTGTGCGGGTGGGTGACCCACTTGGATCAGTCTGCGTAGGGACCGAGGGTGTGCGGTATTGGTCCTCGTTAAACTGTGCTACCGTAAAGTGCTCGACTTCGCGGCA
>NC_092213.1:37974388-37980412 GCF_043381705.1 Parasteatoda tepidariorum
ATCGCTCGCACTTATGTCTATTGAATACGACATTTTGAGTAGTTTGGAATTCGACAGCATAATACAAGATTTCGTTGAATCCAAAAATCGCAAAAAAGTAATATATTAGATCATAAGATTCTGCAAAATAATTTATTACCGAAAAATATTATATTTTTATTTGTATCTTCATAATTTTGTGCAAAATACACTTGTTGTTTTTAAAGCTAAATTATTTTTGTCAGCAAATTTTTTTCTCTCAAGTTTTTCGTAGGCCCCTGAATTTCGTAGGCCCTAGGCACGTGCCTAGTGTGCCTATAGGTTAATCCGGCCCTGCATGTACCCGTAAGCAAATTTTCCGTTACCAAACATACGAAGTCGAAGATTTATGTAAGATGCATTATGTTATGCAAAATCTATAACTGAAGCTGCATGGATGGTTGAATAAGTGTAAGCAATAGCAAGCTTCCTAAAACCAGAAGAAATTTGAAAAACATTTCCCTTGTATTCCTCCGGTTATGTCATGTTTACGAATCGACGTGTGAACAAGCTCGACATTCTAGGAAGTTTTATTATTATAATTTCTGATTAAATTTAAGTGCAATTTTACCATTCATTAGTTGTAATTCACAAATTCTAACTAGCTGTGAGTCTGAAGCAAATTTAATAAAATTAATATCGAAACATAAATAAGGTGTAAGGTTTGCTATGGTTTGAGTGTTATCTTTATTTTGCTACATTTGTGTAAAATATCACCGTTTGATAATTTTTAGATAGCATCATAGAATGCTTGCGAAGTCATCCGAATTCATTTGTTGTTTGTTTCGTTAAAATTTAAAATGAAAAAAATGCCTCGTATTGTAAACACTATTAATGTACTAATATTGGATAGCGCTTTTTTTCATGTTTAGATGTAAAAATCAATCGGAAGTAGTAACCCGGAAACCATATGGCGAATTTTAACTTGGAGCGCCATCTACGATTGGCTTTACATAGCATCTGTGATTTTTTTTCTACTCAACTACTTTCACTATTACTTTCACTTTCACTATTAGCATTCTCAACGCTGTAAACAGACTTGTATAATTATGATGGATTTTGGGCTACAAAACGCTTATTTGTTTTCCCCTTATAATATCTGGTAAGTGTTTTAAAATACTAACACTAATTTTTGTAAAATAAATGGTCTAGTAATTGAGATTTATTCAAATGTTCATGGTATATGGAGGCGTAGATGCAATAACTTTAGTAGATGTAATATTCATTCTTACAGATTATGATTTATTTCATAAGTACTTCTTTAATAGGGGTAACGAGTTTTACCCTCTGAGTTTGTCCTCTTCTGTTTTTTTTCTTCTAGTTTTTCGTGGACTTTGCCTGGAAGTTTCTAAACCTGGTGTTTAGTTTAGAAAAGATACCGATCCAGATATGATGGTTTGCTCTATGGGAAAGTCTTCTATTTCGTGATCTTTCCCAGCCAAATCGTAATTACCTAGTCTAGGCCACTTCCAGGCAGGAATTTTCTGAGAAATGTAAAGGAACATCACAGCAGAAGTCTACATCTACAAATCATACCCCCGATATTAGNATCCCCCCCCCCCTCTTTTCAAACCTCTATAGGTTTATTTACAAAGGTATTCAACATCCATTTTACGATTTTAGTTGGTGCACTGACTCACAATATGGAAATATCCCCATCAGCAAGAAAAAAATAACCGTATCTTCTGTATATGCAGGTTTTATGAAAGTTGCATCTAATAAATTGGGGAGAGCCGTGGCAGAATAATTGCCAATGTCTGAGCAGCAGCCCTGAGAAACTAAAAAGAGCATAGCAGAAATAGGCCAACTCTAAAGATAAAGCTCGTTGCCACCCCTGGCAAACATCTACATTTTTATTTTGTAAAAAATATTTGCAAGTTTAAAATCTATTTGACGATTGTAGTTGGTGCTGCAAATCACGATATGGAAATATCCCCATTAAATGAACTAAATCACATGTTCTCTCTTTATTTTATGAATTAAATTTATAGTTTTGGAGATAATCATATGTACAGTGAATTCGCGATAACTCGAATCTGATAGGACTGACGAAAAACTTCGACATATCGGAAGTTCGACTTACCGTTAGTTTCGGTTTTGGACTTTCAAAATATTGTCGGATTATTTAATTAATGCTTATTAATTACAAATCTTCTAAATGCTTACAATATTTAAGATCATTTTTCTGACAAGCCATTTACGATAAGACTGTTTGAAGCACTTTATGATACCCTGGTTCATCGGCTGCAACTTTGCTGTTGTGTTTGGCGGGAGAAACTGCAAGTTTACGGCTTTCAAATTAGGTAGATCACTATGCGCTGTGCATTTATCCATTAAGAGAAACACTTTTCTTTTTTTTTAGCGAAGAATTTCCGATCCAATTTTCTTACACAGTCTTCAAATAAAACTGATGTCATCCAAAACTTTTTGTTATATTTGCAATCTAAAGGATGCGTTTTTACATTCTTGAAACATCGGGGATTTCGGTATTTACCGATAACAAGTAAGGGCAATTTCTCTGTCCTAGACACATTTCGTTCAACTAGGACAGTCAAACGTTCCTTGCACATTTAGCCCCCCTGAGCAGTTTTTATCCTTAAACATCATAGTCTTATTTGGAAGACATTTAAAAAATAAACCCATTTCATCNGTGACTTGTGTTTCAAAGGCAATATTACAAAAAGTAATAAAGATTAAAAAAATTAACCTACATTTTCGTGGATAGGAAAGATTGAAAAAATTATTAGTATTTTTTTTTAATTGATCACTCCGATTCTTGAACAAGAAAAATCGATTCAAAGTATGACAAGCCCGCCATAGACTTTACATGTTAAAAGCAGAATTGAGGAGTCTGCTTGGTGCAACACTTTTCTCCCGGCAACCACGATTCATGACCCTGATTTTCTGCTCTTTTGAGCGCGCCCCGTGCTCTTTGTTCGCCAAGGTAAAAATACTAGTTAAATTTTATGAGGATATTTCGGAATTGGTTATTTCTGATAGAAATTTTATAGAAATTTTTTTTTTCCTTATTGAGTTTGAAAACCATTAGAGATGTTTGAAAATATTTTAATAGTAGAAAATTCATACTATGCTTTAAAATTTGAATGAGAGAGTTTTATTTTTACAGGTTGGAAATCAGTTTCTCTGAAGACAAACGAAGTCTATTTTAATCATTGTTTTTAAATCTAAATAGTTCTTTAAACAAAAACTGAAATCTGTTGTAAATCTGTTCAATCATCTTTTCAAATCTGTTGTAATTAAAATAGTACTTATCCCTACCATTTGATCCCAAGTCCCATCCTTATGTAGATTATTAAAATTGTTTTAAGGATTGAGAAGTATATTGAGTCTGTAATGGTTATCTATATATTCTAGAGCAAAGGAATATTTGACTTGATTTAAGATGGCACAGGCATCTATTATTGATGAGGTGATAGCAGAAGCAAGAACTCAAGGTATATTTTCTTATTTTTCTAAAAAAAATTTTTTCTTCAAATATACATTTATTTTAAACATAATATCTGAAAAATATATTTTGTTAATACCTAATCCATTAATTATCCTACCAATTAACCATCCCACCTAAATCCATTACTTCTTGATCTGATCAAGAATATAATTTTTANATAGTCCCGATCATTCCGGATAATCGGTTCTCTACTGTATCTGAAAAATATATTTTGTAAATACCTAATCCATTAATTATCCTACCAATTAACCATCCCACCTAAATCCATTACTTCTTGATCTGATCAAGAATATAATTTTTATGTGTTTATAAATTGCTTGTTCATTCCCATCTCAAATATTACCCATTGACAAAATGTGTCTTGGTTTGGATTTCATGGCGTCCTCACTTTTCAACTACAATAATCAAGAGTATATGTGCATGTGTTGCTGTGGCAACCGCTGCTGTTTGATTATTTTTTTTAGAATTCATTTTTAATTTTGTTATGCATTAAGTTCTTGAGCTTATTTTTGAGATATGGAACCAGGATATCACATAAAGGATTAGTTAAGAATTTACATTTCGTGAAAGGAAGAATGTATTACTGTTTACTTCTTATAATTATCATTTGTTCACATAGTAATAAAATTTTTCTAAACATCTTTGTAATTTCAGGCTCTAATCTGTGTGAGTTTTTTGAATCCCATCTTCCACAACTGCGCAGGATTAGAGTAAAGGATATACCATTAAGAGTTCTATATAATATTGCATTAATTATCCACAGTACCCAGTCACATGAAAATGATTGGATGGCATTTCTTAATGAACTTGGAATAGTTGAAAATCGAGCAATAATTGTAAGTATAGCTGTTGAATTTTCAGTTTGAATGCATTTCTTATGTGGTACAATTTAAGTTAAAAATTAAAAGTTTAATCAAGTTGCAATGGTAGTCCATGCAGAATATGTTTAACACGAGTGCCACTTAAAAAATATTTCAAGACTGAACTTATTTTTTTGACCAATTAATACAATCTAGATGTTTTTACTAGAATTTTCAGAAATTTATAGCTTCAAAATGTACCTTTCTATGATAAGGAGTCATATATTAAATCAATTATCTAGTTTATTTCCTTTATTTTATAATTTTTTTTGACAGCAAACAAGATAAAAATAACAGCTAACCTTCTACATCTTTTTACGTCAATCACTGAATAATAAACCACTAAATTTTTTCATGAAGCTATACATATCTCTACTTATACTTTTTTACTTCACCATTATTTAGTTTTTGTCCTATGTCTATAAAAAAAATAATAATCTCTTCTTAACTATTCTAATTCAAAACATTGGGAAAAAGTAAAAATGAGAAAATTTAGATACAATTATAGTACAAATTTTATTTAAGCAAGCAGGCGTTGAAGTTTAATCTTATTCTTTCTTTACTAAGCTGCATCATTGTTTGGTCATTTTGCAATGTTTATTAACAATGCAATTTTGCAATGTTCATTAACAATGTTTACATTAAAAGGTAATTTTTCTTTTTATTTAACAAAAAATATTTGTTAAATTTTTAAGGAAAACAGAAATTTTAATATTAAAACAAATGGAAGAGATATTAATTTATGAAACTTATGAACTCCTGATTTTCTCTCAGGACTGAAAAGTGGCACCCATGGTCTGACCGTCAAACAAGGATTTGGAGAAAATTCAGGCACCCATAGAGAGATTTTTGGTTTAAAAAAAATTCTTGTAAAAATTTTGTTAAAAAGAGATATGTCAATTTGTGTATTTATTAGTTTGAATTTCTTAAGTTTATAACTAGGCATGATAGAAATTTAGATAGAATTTGCACAAGTTGAGAGTGTCAGAAAGTGATTCTAATGTGTAATTCAAAATTTCTGACAGTTTTTTCTTTATTGTGTTCAATTGCTGTATATATATGTAGATGATACTGATGTATAAATTTTATCACAAGTTTTTAAACTGGGGAATATAGGAGTCATTTTCTTAGTGATACGGGGAATTTGTAAATGTCTTCTCACTGCACACCCAGATGATCTAATCAGTATTATGTATGCAATTGAAAAAAGTATGTGTAAAAAAAATTAAGTCCTTTGGAAATTCAAATATTATCCTATTAAATACGAAAAACTGATTCCCAATAATACTTCTTCATTGATTAGTTGGTATCTGAAACTGATAATGTATTGTTTAAATAATTAGCCCTTTAACAACTTTGAGCAATTTGTATTTTATTTACTTGATAATATTAAATCAGTGTTTTCACTACAGCGCGAGAACGCGAGAATCTCGCATATTTTTTTATATTCTCGCATTAAAAAATGATTACCGCGAGATTATCCGTTTCACTTTTCTTCCTGGATCTTTTATTATTTTCAACATCTGCCCCATTATCTAGCTTCCCTATTTACCAGTATTGTTCAGAACCTTTAAGAACAACAGAACACCATCCTTCCGAACCACGGAACCTCTTTCAGAACGCATTTCTCTGCAACCACGTGTTTACCGTAGGTAAGGTTTCTTCATGTAAGACGTT